>NC_081566.1:49210493-49300094 GCF_022355385.1 Mustela nigripes
TTCAAAAAAATGTCCTCTATATATTCATTTGTATTACCGATAATTTTAGCTGAATGAGAATAAAAATAGATCTCTCAATAACATCTTGAGAAACCCTCCCGCAACTAGATACATTTCAAATTTTGTAACTGTTCAAAGTTCTTTATCAGCAGTTTGAAAATCTCAAAGCTCTGACAACGAGCCATTCTCTCATAGGTCACATGACTTGAAAACTTTCCCTGACCTGGGCAGATGTGAAACTATTTATAGTTTTTGTTTTTGTACTTAATGCAAATATTCATATGTTTCATTGCGGGGATATTGATGTATTTGATGAGTGGTTGATGCCCTTGAACTGGACATATTACAAAACATACATAATTGCTGCCTTATTTTTCCTTTAAAATCTGAAAATCTAGGGGCACCTGGGTGGCTCAGTGGGTTAAAGCCTCTGCCTTCAGGTCAGGTCATGATCCCAGGGTCCTAGGATCGAGCCCCACATTGGGCTCTTTGCTCCGCGGGGAGCCTGCTTCCTCCTCTCTCTCTCTCTGCCTGCCTCTCTGCCTACTTGTGATCTCTGTCAAATAAATAAATAAAATCTTAAAAAAAAAAAGTATACAAAATAAATAAATAAAATAAAATCTGAAAATCTCTGAATTAAGATGCACTTAACCCCAAAGGCTTCAGGTAGAGCACTTTGGATCTATGTTAACCTCCATGCTTCTCCCCAGCTTCTGCATTAGGATAACATTTTTGACCACGTTAAATACAAACAGCACATTTGGATCCCACAAGGTATGTTTTAGTGTCTCAGGTATGTTTCGGGAGTACTTGCAAGTCCAAATGCAGGGCCACGGAGAGGATGGGCTTGGATATACTGTTAGGAATGGCTTAGAGTACAGGGGATTCAGGTGGGAGCCACTGCTGCGGCAATCACTCTTCCCAGGGAAAGCGCTGTCGCCAGGGATCTTAGGAGTTATATGGGACCAGCAGTGTCTTCCTGAGATGAGAAATACTTGCATGCCACCCTAAGCCCCCAGTCCCTAACTCATCTGTAGAAAGTCTGGCTCGTGCCACATAACTACTAAACTCCATTTCTCCTCAACACATTTCCTGATATCCCTTAAAAATTTCACAGAATACCAACTGGTTTGTTGATCTATTAGGTTAACAAGCGCACCTAACGAGGAAATTAAATACATTTTTTCTATTCTTACCCAAACATATAAAAAATTCAATCTAGGGCACTCCTTTTTCATTTTAAATATTGAAATTATATTCATAAATTCTTATTTTTAAGTTGTGACCTTATAATTCTTATGTTCTATTGAAACGTTATTTAATCTTTTTTTAGTTGATCTTTAAGTAAGGAGTTAAATCACTTGTTTTTGGCATTATATCAATTTAATCCCACTGTATGAATGGAGAGGTAAAGACGACTCACACTAGGATAAAGAAAAGATGAATTGGCATTATAGAACTAAGAACTGTAGAACTTCAGGCCTGCATTTATCATTTACCTTCTGTGTAAACCTGAAATGTATATCACCCCTCTGTTCTTCTGAGTCTTCATGTCAAAAATGGGAATGACAGAAAACATAATGAGCTTATTTCTCACTTTAAAATTTAATTGAAGCAAATTTCTCACTCATCATCTTTCTTACAGAAGCTATTTTATAATGTTAATAATAAGGGCTTATCATTGTATACAGAAATTGAATGTAAATGTATATACTATGTCACAGAACTGGCTGCATATTTTTTATTTAGGATTAATATTTGAATTTGTTTTGAATATAAGTTTATGATTTAAAGAATTCTACTTAGTGAACACTATGTCTGAATATAAAAACTTCAGATTTTTCTAGAAAATAATTTCTAAAATCCATGTATAATGTTTCAAGATAAGCAATCTAAGTTGCTTCTAAAAGAAGAATGGTATTTAAGGAATGTACACTACATGAATAAAAAATTAAATCTATTGGATGGCAAAGAAACTTCCTGTGTTGCCTCTGCCATGATAATTTAGTGTTTTTATTTTATAAAAATTCCAAATATTTGCTTCCCATAATCTAAACATTCACAGAATACATTTTCTATTATATTATAGCTTTCAAAAATATTGTGTTTGATATCTGCAGTAGTATCTACTACTAAATGTAGTCTAGTAAGATTCTTGAATGTTACTTTAGTATATTTTAGATCAAATGTGCTATTCAAAGTATTTTTCTAAAAAAAAAAAATGAGGCATCATGAGTATTCCCTTCCTTTCACTAATAGAAAAATAATCAAAAATATAATAAACAATGTGTCCATGACATAGGAACTTAACGTCTTGAGTCCTGTTTTTGCCTTTACTTATCTCCAGTTCCCTTATTAGAGCAAATAGGATCATTGTTGATATGATATGAACTTAATATTATATTTCCTAAGGACAGATTCTCTACCTCTATTTCTGGCATCTTAACCATGTTCATACTTTAATCTTTCACTGGCACTGTTCCCTGTTGGGCTATTCTATTTAGGTCTTAGTTTATCAAGTTATCTCCCTTCTGTTTCTGGCCTTAGTAATACTCCTAAAATAGATCATCACACAGTTCAATATCTTTCTACTATTAACTTATTCAAAACACACACACATGCAAACAAAGAACTTTTTATAAAAACTAATAATGAACTGGCATTTTTCCTGCCTTGAAATAAGCTTTTTTAAAAAAAAGTGAGGTATGATGACATATAACATTATATTAGTTTCTGGTATACAACATAATGGTTCAATATTTGTATGCGTTGCAAAATGATAACCACAGAAAGTCCAGTCAACATCTGTGACCATACATAGTCATAAAATTTTATTTTCTTGTGATGAGAACTCTTAAGATCCACCTTCTTAGAACCTCCACATGGAAAATATAACAATATTAACCATAGTTACTATGCTGTATGTTACTCTTGATCTGGTTGTTAACACCTGCCTTGTTTGGTTAAATATGAAAGAGTCTTATTCCATGCTTGTGTTATTTTAAACTTCAAAATAAATTCAAATGGGAAACTCAAACCACGTTGGGTGCTAGGATTATATAAAAAACATTTTATGTTAATATATTCAATTGATGTTGAAATACTCTTCATTTCTTCTTCATTATATCTTCATGTGAGCATTATACCTACTTATGAGCAACACATTTTCCACTCCTAGAAATATGGAAGATAGAATACAAGGTAAGTCACTTTCCTTTTTATGTCTGTTGCCCTGAATTATTTCAGAGCCAAAAGGGAAGACAGATTCACTTGCATTCCCATCCCCTTCGGTGCCATCTCCTACACATGCCACCAGAATTCTGAAAATGGTATTGTTAAACAGAGTAGATAGAGGGAGCTAGAGAGTATTACGTTAAGTGAAACAAGTCAGAGAAAGACAAGTACCATATGATTTCACTCATATGGAGAATTTAAGAAACAAAACAAATGAATATACTGGGGAGGGGGAAGAAAAGAAAACCAAGAAACAGACTCTTAACTATAGAGAACAAACTGAGGGTTACTTGGGAGGGGGGAATGTGTTAATAGTTGATGGGTATTAAGGAGTATACCCAGGGGTGAGCACTGGGTGTTGTAAGTAAGTGATGAATCACTAAATCCTACACCTGAAACTAATATTAGCACGGTATGTTAACTAACTGGAATTTAAATAAAAAATAAAACAAAACCCTGAGTAGGTAGAAGGAGTGATATGAAATCAGAAAAGACGTGGTTAATTTCTACTCTGCCAAAAACAACCAGGGGCAAAAATGAATACAGGTAAACCCCAAAATACCAGTGGAATGGCTCTCTGGTATCTAAAATTGATGGGTCCTGTGAAGAGAAACAACGAACTCTCACAACAGGGCTGACATTAGCTTGTCCTTTGGTTCTGTTATTGCCTGCTTGATACCCAAAAGTGCCTCATTGTTAGGATGTCTTAAGAGAAAACATTTCCTCTTCCTTGGTTAGTGCCCTGCTTTTCAATGGATCTGTGACCCAGATCTTAGTGCAAACAAAATTTCTATTCACAAATCTCTTATGGAATTGGACTTAGTATATACCAGTATTTTCTAAAGGTAGAATCTTTCTGAAAATCACTCCAGTGTCTTTCAGTGTTAAGGTGCTTATTGGATTGCATGTAATAAGCCCTCAACCCCATTGTGGGTTACAAGTTTAATTTAACAATGGAGTTCCTTTTTGTAAAATAGAAGGCTCCTCAATGTCAGGCAGTATGTCTTTTTGACAAGGTAATTCTGAAAGTCTTCTTAATACAGAATAAATACTTATGTGGTCCTGATTTTATCATAGTTCTCATACAGAAAGGGGTGATGAGTTAGAGGAAGAGGGAGAATGAGCAAGTGAGCTGTTAATAGGGTCACCTGGTGTATAAAGAAATGAACGTGTGATTTAAAAATAATATTTATGGTTCTCTTCTATATTATTTTGTAACCAAATCACAATATTTTTGTCACTTTTATAATTTTTTGTCAAAACATTTAAAGGTTGTGTTTAATAATATGCAATGATCAAAGAGTGATTCTACAAAAAGTCTTGGACTTGGAAGAGATCTTAAGGGTGATTGATTTGGAAGTCTCTCTTTTTACAGTTTTGATTTTACTGTGAAATCTTGAGGAATGAAAGATATGCTTTTGCAAAATAACTGCTACATAAATGTGACCCTCCCTAATATTTATTTATAGTTTCACTATACATCTTAAAAGGAAAAATTTATAGCAAAATCCTGTGGAACATTATTTCTTAAAATATTCATTTATCCTGAATATATTTTGTTGTCTACAATTCTATAAATATAAAATGAAATTGGTTAGTTACATTTCCACATAATTTTAAGTAGTTAAATTGTAACCATTGTAAAATATCAAGAAGTCATTTAACATTTTAAAATATATACTTATAAAATTGCTTAAATAATAACATTCTGGAATCTTGGCTTCCCAAATTTTATCAAAATAACTTGTTGAGAAGACAAAGCTGATTTTATTCTCACTGCCACCTTTTCCACAACAGAGACCCAAAAGTATCTCAGAGAGGAGAAGGTAATGTTAAAATAACATTATTGAGATTTAACAATTTCACTTATGTGGGTCTATCAATAGGTGGGTCTATCAATATCAGTAGTATGAAGTTTGATTAGGATTGATTAAGTTTGATTAAGGACCCTGGATGTAATAGTTCAGGACTTCTAGACAGAGATGAAAGATGGATTTTGAGGCCAGGGATTCAAAGACTATTGACAATAAACTATTGTTTGTTTTGTTTTGAAAAGTCCGTAAGTCTTATCAGGAAGATTATGCAGTGAACAATAAAGTTATTAGAAATTTACCTTCCTGGGTAAGAATTTTCTGGAATTATAAAGTTATATTGATGAGGATCTTAATATAGACAGAAAACCAGAAAACCATAGAGAGATAGTTTGTCCCAGAAGTCTTTGGTTTTATTGTACATGACCAAAAGAAAGTCTAGAAAGATTAAATCATTTTTATCTATTTGGAGAGCAAGAGGAATAGAGTCCAGGTATTTTGACATGTAATATGCCATCTTGGTATTTTGTTGAAGAAACCTAATGAAGTCACTTATTATTTTAATAAAAATTGAATAATATAAGCACCTTACAAAAACATATAGCCACTTCAAATAATACTGATTATACCAAATGTTTGATTAGTTCTCACTAAGATGAAGTTTGTCTTCACTAAAAGGGTAGAATTGATAAGACTTAAATGTGTTATATTGTAATTACTTAATTGTCTGACAATTACCTGAGAGTATCAGCTTCCTGGGAGAAAACAAAGTATCTTATTGTAACACTCCCATGTGGCACAAAGTCTTGTACATAATATATGCTCAATAAACATGATAATATAATACAAGCTTCCTCCAGATGACGTCAAGTGTCTGTACTTTATACCAAGGCATTTCTTTATTTTCAGCCATGGACAATTGAGCCAATGGAGTGTCATGATTCTGTTTGCTTGACATGATTTTCAATTGAATACATTTTTCTATATTTAATTTTTTGTTATATTCCATGAAACGAGTAATTCAGATAATTTTATTTAGAAACAATTTTATTTAAGAACATAATTTTAAATGAATTATTAAGCATTTTTGTGTCATGTACTTGCTATTTATAATTCAAAGACGTTAAGAGGCAAATTTGGATCTTTTTTTTAAAAGTATGATAATTTAATTTGAGTACGTTTCACCCATATGGTAGTAGTAATTTTTATCTAAGAAGGTCACAAGATTACTGGCCTTCTAGGAAAGATTTTAGGATCCTTAGCTTGGGAATTTTTCACCCAAGGATTGGTGCAAGTATACCAGAACAAAATTAGATATTCCATTATTTCCAATTGCAATAAAATTCATGGCTTTAATATTGCGTTTAAGACAAAAGTCCATGATTTCTGGACTTTAAATATGAAAGCTATGTTAAGTAGGGCATAATTTGACTTGCATGTGAATGAGAGCAGTAATAAGATGTGGATAAAGAAGCTCTGTTTCATAGGAAACGGCTGGGATTTATACACTTGTGATTTGCAGTTTTGATTATTTCCAGTACATCACTCTCCCCATTTGTATGTACATTCATGTATGCATGAATATAGTTTGTTACTGTGTTCTCCTATTACCTTCAGTACATTCCTCTTAATACTATTATTGGTTCTTGTTTTTACTAAAAATGAATGCCCATTAGGGCCCATGGGTTTATGTGCAAATTATTAGTTTTTTCAATTCAGCTTCAGCAATGCACATAAGCTTTTGAATGACATTTCAGAAGAAAGTGCATAATATTATAAATTAATATTAATTTAATTTGCATTATCTAACAGAAAACAAACACAGTTATGCTGTAAAAATTATTGAAGGAAATTGTGGTTTATGGACAAAATTTATGAGTATGAATGCATTCATTTTCCCATGAGATTTTCTTCATTGAAAATAAATCTTTTTCAGTTTAATAATTTATGAAAATAATAGTTTTTTTAAGATTTTATGTATTTATTTGACAGAGAGAAATCACAAGTAGATGGAGAGGCAGGCAGAGAGAGAGAGGGAAGCAGGCTCCCTGCTGAGCAAAGAGCCCGATGCAGGACTCGATCCCAGGACCCTGAGATCATGACCCAAGCCAAAGGCAGCGTCTTAACCCCCTGAGCCACCCAGGTGCCCCAATAATAGTTTTTTTAAAGATTTTATTTATTTCAGTCAAACAGAACATTAGTGAGGGAATGGACAGAGGGAGAGGGAAAAAGAGACTTCCCACGGAGCAAGAAGCCCAATTCAGGCTCTATCCTCAGGATCTTGAGATTATGACCTGAGCTGAAGGCAGATACTTAACTGACTGAGCCCCCCAGCTCCCCTAAAATAATCATTTTTAAGTAAGAAGTATTAAATTTCCAAAATAAAATTTCTATATGAAATAATGACTTAAACTTGCATTTAAATATTTGAATGCAACTTATGGACATAGCATATAATATGTATTTAAAATTAATTAATTAAATAATAGTCACACTAAATATATTATGTAAACAAAATGTTTAATAAAATTCCAGATACATTTTAAACTTAATAATGTTATGGTAATTCAGAAACTTACTGCACTTTTAGACATGGCTCCTCAAACTAACATTGTAGCTAAAGGAACATACATATATATATAATGTCATATATTTTCTGTTTCCTGAGACTTTCTAATAATTACCCCATTATCATGTAATTCTATGAGACATATTACTCAGAAATAAGTTTTCTAAGAAAAAAATCTTCTATGATAATCATTTGAACAGGATAAACATATTTGAGTAGTTTTTGATTTCTTATGAATTACACAATGGGATTAATCTGTTTCATTTTATAGATTGGCTCCAACAGCAAGAACCATAACAATTGAATTCCTTGCTTCATAAAGCTAAATTATGGCTTTTTGTCAATACTTCAGCATTCCACACTAAGAAGAAAATGTGCAATGCCATCATAGACTCATTTAGTATCTGATGATCTTTAAATGTCATTGAGAATTGGAAATCATCCCTGATAATGGTTGAAGTTGCTAAGTCTAGATAAGAGAAAACTCACATATAAAATTAAAACATACTTTCATTATACAACTTAGCTATGACGTTCTGACTTATTTCCTATTTCTGCATTCCTCCTTTCCCCCAAATTGGGACCCTTTGACCTTTACCATCTGGAGTAGTCAAGAGTCGGCCCCTTGTATAAATCTTAGCCCAATGGGAAAAAATGTAGATGGCTATATCTCTACATTGTAGGAGTAAGCTTTTATCCATGTTTTTTTAGTTCAACTTGAACTACACAGTTTCAGATTCTGGTAACTGGGATTCTACTTTGTTTGTTTGTTTGTTTGTTTGTTTGGGGGAGCCTGGGTGGCTCAGTTGTTAAGCGTCTGCCTTCGGCTCAGGTCATGATCTTAGGGTCTTGGGATTGAGCCCCGTGGCAGGCTCTCTGCTCAGCAGGAAGTCCGCTTCTCCCTCTCCTACTCCCCCTACTTGTGTTCCCTCTCTCATTATGTCCTTCTCTGTCAAATAAATAAATAAAGCCTTTATTAATAATAACCCATATAGTAGTACTGGTACTTAGCTTTCTGCCATGGTTTTCTGTTTAGGTCACGGCATTAATATTTCTCTCTCACTCTTAAATCTGACTAGAACAAAGTGACAATAACGATTTCACTCATATGTGGAATTTAAGAAACAAAACACATAAACGTGGAAAAGAGTGGGAAAGAGAGAGGCAAAACTAAAACAGACTCTTAACTATAAAGAACAAACTGAAAACTGACAGTTGCTGGAGGGGAGATGGGCAGGGGATGGGTTAAATGGGTGATGGGTGTTAAGGAGGGCACTTGTGATGAACATCACAAGTTGTATGTTAAGGGAAGAATCATCAACTTCTACACCTAAACTAATATTATACTGTATGTTTAATCACAGAATTTAAATTAAAACTTAGACCAAAAAGTAATAAGCAAAACAGACTGAGATGTTTGAAAATCTTTTCTTCCAAGGATTCATCTAATCTCTGAAGGGTCAAATTTAAAGTAAATATCTGTATTTGGTGATCAATGATGACATCACTATAAAGAAAAATAGAAGAGATCTGGCTAAAGCCAGGTCAGATTTTATTAGAAATGTTCCTGAGTCTTCCAGACTGTAAGAAAATACCTATAGACATTAAAGATTCCTAGAATATTATCGAGAGTTTTATATTCTATAATGAAATAAAATATATCTTCACGTATATGTCTTTGTTCACGTGCATCAACATATCTTAGAACAGATGCTTATAAATGATACTATTCAATGAAAAGCTGTATGTATGTAAAATTTTGCTATTGCTTCCAATGGCCTTATAGGTTAAAGTGATACATTGGTTTTTAAACTTGTCTTCATTATGAGTGAGAACCTTATGAGTACAACCTTATAATCTGTTTTCTTGTCCTGAAAACCATCTGTTCATGACTTTTGAACCTTCCTTATCTTTGCTTAACTTTCATGTTTAAAGAAGTTAAGATGACATTATGAAAGTGAGGTAATATTTCTAAAAATTATATACAAGATAAAAATTGCAAAGAGAAGTATTTTAATGAAAATGCCTACAGAGGAAAAATAGATTTGGTATTTTATCCTATTGCTCTTCACAAAATCTGTTGGCTTTAATTCAAAAAGAGTGATCTCTTAATTACTAGAGCCAATGAACTCTTCTCAATTTAGTGACAGTTTGGGAGTAGCTAGATAGAATAATAATTAAAAAGCATGGCCTGGGTTTGAATTATGGTCTTGTCAATTCAATAACTTGTAACCTTGAACAAGTCACTTAAACTCTCTAATTATCTGTATCATCATCTGTAAAATGAAGATAATGATAGTATTTACCTTACAGGTTTTATATGAGGATTCAGCACTTAGTCTAGTGCCTGGCATAAAGTAAGTCATGTTGCTATAATTACGATTATTATTGGTATCATGTCAATGTATCATATGTTCCTCTTGACCACACCTCAAGGTCTAAACTCATTTTTTTCTTCAGTCTGTAGTTGTAGGTACTTGGTTCTCCTGTTGTTTCTATGATAATTCTTAGAGCTTCTTATCTTATCCCTCTTCTTCCATCTCTTTAATGAGTGCTCCAGTTTTGGAGACTTTCACTTTATATATGATATGAATGTTTCTTAGTCACAGTTCTGATCACGTTATCACCCTGATTAAAATCTTCTATGGGAAACTGATTTTGAAACCTTCTATCAACTATTCCAAAGTTAATATCCAAAGATACAGTGTGCAGAACAGAACACCATGTCTGTACTCCCATGCTCATTCCAGTACTATTTAAAGTAACCATGATATGGAAATAACTCAAGTGTATGTTGACAGATGAATGGATAAAGAAAATGCGCTATATACACACAATGGAGTGTTCAGACTTAAACAAGAAGAAAATCCTGCCATCGGAACCAACATGACATTATGCTACATTAAATAAGTCAGTTACAGAATACTACAAAATTTCACTTTTATGAGATATCTAAAATATTCAAACTCATAGAAGGAGAGAATACAATAGTGACTGCCAGGGACTGGGAGATGGGAGAAGTGGGGTGCTGTTATTCAATGTGCACCAAACTTTGGTGATGCAAGATGAATAAGTTCTAGAGATCTGTTGTAAAACAGTGCCTATTGTTAACAATGTAATAATGTGCACCTCAAAAAATTTTAAAATGATAGATTTCATGTTATGCATTCTTACCACAAAAAAAAGGGAAACAAAAACAAACATTAAAAAAAACAACAATAGCAACACAACAAAGAACACAACAAACATTGGAATGAGTCTGCTACTTTCATGGTGATGATGGTATCATAGGGATATGTATATTTTCAAACAGATCAAATGTTCATATTAAATATATGCAATTTTTTGTATATCAGTGATACCTCGATAGCACTTTTTTTCTTTTTTTTTCTTTTGCTGAATGGAAAGAAAGCAGAGATTTTAGACAACATTCACAAAAAGCTCTCGATTGTCAAGAAGAAAAGACAGTGAGACAAGTTTGAGCACAGATTTTTTTTTTTTTAAAGTAGAATCATGAGTATATATTTCGTTGTCAGATATTAATGGAGAAGAAGAGATGGAACTAGAAACCATCCTTTTCCTGAATTAAACCATGAAAATTTCTATTCATAATATATTTTAGTACCAATAGACATGCTGGTTTTTTATTGTTGCTGTAACAAATCACCACAAACTTAGTGGCTTAAGTTAAGCTAAACACCACAATTTATTACTTTAAAGCTCTAGAGGTCAGATATCCTGTATAACTAAAAATAGTTAAAATTACTTTATGAATGTGACCTAAGTTCAGCCAGTTTTTACTTCACAGAGAATGCTTCTTGTTGAAAGAAGTCTTCCAAATTGATTTTGCCTATGTGATTTCTCATTTGTACATGTAACCCTTCAATGGGTCTTATCCTGCAATAATTCTAAGTAGGTGTATACAAACACAAATATTTTAAATAACTTGAAATTTAGGAGAACTTTTTTTTTTATAAGAAGATGTAATTGTTTATCTTCCTTTTTCCCCATATAAAGTTAAAAACAAAAGCATACTGTCTAAACAGAAGAGAACACAATATTCATTTGGCTAACACTAGTTACAAGTCTGTTTTATTCCCCACACATGTATCTGAGAGGCATAGAAGTCTTTTCAAAGCTCATCTGCAAATTTTATTTTAAAATGAAAATAGTAAGTAAATAAATAAAATAAAAAACATCTATGATTTTAGGATTATAACATTTTTAAAGATAGAAAAGTAAACAAACCCATGGGTCAAATGTAAAAATTAGAGAAATAAATGGCAGAAAATTCAGTGTTTATAGATTGTCCAAGATTCCAAAGAGTATACTGGATGTTTCATATTCACTGTCTCTTTCAGATCTCATACTAATTCCCAAGATCATTTTTATTTAGACCTTCCTAAAAAAGGCGTAAGAGAAAGTTAGAAATTTTCTTACAACATAATGCTGTCTTGATACAGAACTCAACATGATATTTCTTAGAGCACAGTTTTCTATATTTTGATTAATAAATTGATTGGTATTATAGAGAATTATAAACTAAGGGAAAGTACGAAGAAATGGTATGATTAGAACAGGGCTTGGTATAAATATGCAAATTAAATCTATAAACCCACCACCCAGAGACAACCAAATTTAACTTTGGGTTAATTTTCTTCTAGTATTCTTTTCTAGGCATTCTTTACACAATTGAGATTATACTTTTTTAATCTTAACTTTTCCTAAATTTTATTAAATAAATACTTCTGTTTGGTACATTCTTGTTTTTTTTTTTTTAAGATTTTATTTATTTATCTGACAGATCACAAGTAGGCAGAGATGCAGGCAGAGAGAGAGGAGGAAGAAGGCTCCCTGCTGAGCAGAGGAGTCCCAACATGTGGGACTTGATCCCAGGACCCTGGGATCATGACCCGAGGCGAAAGCAGTGGCTTTAACCCATTGAGCCACCCAGGTGCCCTGTTTGGTACATTCTTTATAGGTATTACCTTTTAATAAATACATCTAATTTAATTAGTTCACATGTTCTCCCATAGAGTATAAGAAGGTAAAATGTTATGAATTATAGTACGTGAAATAAAATCATGCAAATTATATTAGACATTTAGTATTGCCATACAACACTTCTGTTTTATTATTTTCATTTTAGAAGGGGGATAAAGGGTATAAAGATGAGACCAGGAATAGTTTATTTCTTCCCTTAGAAATGATCCTGAAAATTACCCTCTTACTTTAGGTAAATATTTCCATTGCATATTTCTAAACTAAAAGATACACAGAAAAGTTTACATTTCTTGGGTTATATTGCAGTAATTGAAAAAAAATGCATGCTTTATTTTCGAAGCTGTATATTATATATATCAGTATATAATTGGGAAACTTTTTTGCAATACTGACATTCTATATGCCAATGCATTTAAATTTTTGCTGATTAAAAATAAAATGCTGGGCTTTTCATTATTTATTGGCTTTTCATGAAAGTCAGATTTATTGGCTTCCTATTGAAATGAATACTGTTAAGAGAGGAAGATTTTATTGCAATGATTCTGTTTGAGCCATTTACCTTTCAGAAAGGCACAAATCAACATTGTTTGGGTCTAATGGTTATTGATTTGGAAATAATTCTATCAAGTACGGTTCTTTAAGGTCATGCAAAGGTTTTGCCAACTTAGCTGTTGTATGACATTACACAGTGCATAAGCCTCTTTCATGGGATCCATTTTACTTTATTTAGCTTACAGTTTATATTTCTAGGCCAAGGAGTGAAGCATTAGACTTTTTTGTAATATGCACCATTGCCTTGTTAAGTATGATGATGGTGAATTATAATAGAAGGAATTGCTATTATTTGCAAGTGAAAAATCCAAATTTCCTTGAAACAACTAATTTGGAGCTCACTTTCTTTGTTCTAGCACATTTTGTTAATAAATTGGTCACTGGAGACCAATGGAAGATGCGAAAGCATTGTTCTTTGGTGTTTAGAGTTTGGCCATGCTTATTTTGAAACAGTATCTACGTATTTACCAACATCTGTCTTTTAAGTTTTTAAATCATTGGTGTTACCCTGAAACTGTTAGTTTCTGTCTCCAAGCATAGATCTCCTTTCAAGTCATTAAAAAAAAATTCCATCTAATTTTTTATTATTTTCCATGTATGTTAAATTGCTCTACAGGACATCTAATTCATAGGTTTCATATTTGTTTTTGGTCCTTTGAGTATCACCTTGCTTCTTATCATTCTAAACTCTTTGTTTTTTCCTTTTCCTTTCCAAATTAGCATAACTTCCTCGATACTTCTCTCCATTTCTTGCTATAGCTGTTTGAAGTGTCAGTTCTCTTTGGGTTGGCTTCCTATCCGATTTGTACTGTATTTATTGCAATTCTCTCTCCTTGAAGTCCTCCTATGTGTTATTCATCTTCTCTTCAATCACATTTGTTTTCTCTGGCTTTCTCGAGTCCAGATATGCTCTTTTAAGTCGTCTTACGTGCTTTTTTGTATTTTATTGGCACAGTACTGGCATTTCCTTCTGTTGTTGGAGAGGATATCTTTTCTGTAGATTGGTTCTTATAGCTAATATTCTTGAGACTTCTAGATTTGCTTTTCTTTGTGGTTATTTTTTAGAGCTCCTCTTTGATAACATGACCTAGCTTTAAGCTCTAGACAGACTCAGTGCTTACAGATATCTCTACTAAACTTGCTGTCGCAATTCCTTTCTTGTATGCACAACAGGAAGGTAATCTGTTGGGCAGTTTCTGGACCAAAGTGTCTATCAGGGATTTCTTAGTGCTGTGCAGTTCTAATGTTTTACTAAGCTATTGTATGGTACCTTGACAATCTGAATTAGAGTAAGTACGAATATGTAAAGTCCCTATAATAATATACAGTGGACTTTTGAACTATGTTGGCCCAGACATACATGTGGGGTATTTTTGATAAGTAGAACATATTTCTATAAATGTATTTTCTCTTCCTTGTGATTTTTCTTAGTAACAGCTTATTCTCTAGTGTCAAAATGAAGTTCATAATACATACAGCATACAAAATACATGTTAATTAACTGTGTATGTTATTTTTTTAAGATTTTATTTATTTATTTGACAGACAAAGATCACAAGTAGGCAGAGAGGCAGGCAGAGAGAGGGGGAAGCAGGATTCCTGCCAAGCAGAGAGCCCGATGCGGGGCTCGATCCCAGGACCCTGGGACCATGACCTGAGCCTAAGGCAGAGGCTTTAACCCACTGAGCTATCCAGGTGCCCCTGTGTATGTTATTGATAAGGGTTTTGACCTATTTAGTTGTTAGGTTTTGGGCAGTCAAAATTTATATATGGATATACGGGGTTGGCTCCCCTAACTTCCATGTTGTTCAAGGGTTAACCATAATTCTTTTTTTATTGAGGAATATTAGTTTCAGGTATAAAACATAGTTATTCAATATTTGTAGATATTGCAAAATGCTTTAAATAAGACTACTTAATATCCATCACTATTCATAGCTTTAAATTGTTTCAATCTTTTTCTCTCGTGATAAGGACTTTTAAGGTCTACCTTGTTAACAGTTGTCAAATGTGCAATAGAATAGTATTAACTATAGTCACTAATGCTGTACATTACATCCTTATACACTGGAAATTGTACCTTTTGACGTCCTGAACCCATTTTCCCCATCCTCCATTGCACAACTACCACTGTGTTCTCTTTATCTATGGCCTTGCTGTGTTTGTTTCTTAGAGTCCATATATAAATGAGATAATATGGTATTTGCCTTTCATTGTCTGAATTATTTCATTTAGGATAATGCCCTCAAGTTCTGTCCATGCTGATGTAAATGGCAAGATTTTATTCTTTTTTATTGCTGAACAGTGTACCACATCTTCATCCACCAATGGATAATTAGGGCAATGGGGAACATTTATCAAAGAGACGGTATCTTTGATAAATGGTGCTGGGAAAACTGGACAACGACACCAATAAAAAACAAAAACAAAAATGAAAAACCAAAAAAATAAAAACAAACCCCAAAACACACTGTACCCAAAAACTAACTCACAATGACTAAAGACTTGACTATAAGACCTATAATCATATGCTTCTAATACTCTCCCTGACTCTATCGCTTTCATACAAAGACTCTACTTCCTAATTTAAATGCCCCTCTACCAACATCAGGTTTTTGTTGCTGCTGTTGTTGTTGTTGTTTTGAGACTTGAGTACGTCTGAATGGTTATAAAAAGACTGAGAAGGGGCAGTACTGGAATTATGAATGACTCTAAGGCAGTAACCACTAATATATGTTATCCTGGTCTTAATCTTTAGACTGTATGACAACATATTCCAGAAAATAGTGAAGTAAAATGTAGAATAGAATAGAACAGCAACATTTTGAATAAAGGTTAAGACTCAAGAATTTATATACACACAAGTTCTTTCATGGAAAGAGGCAGGAGAACTATATTTTAAAATCTGTAATAAATTGGAACAAATCCAAAATTAGATTGTGCATATACCTACTTATAAAAAGCAACCCTGTGTATTTATGGAACTCTTACCAACTAAGAAATGAAATGTAATTTAATATTCAGGATGCAAATCCTATAAAAGAACAGGGTTGTGAGCAACACTGAAACTAGGTTAACATAAATTTACCTCACATTGTTCAAAATTAGGTTTTGCTGGTATAAAATTATAAATACCTTAGAGAGAAAAATAAAAATGGCCATGATAATAATCAAAGATAAAGTCCTATCTAGCACCAGTGATAGGAAGTATATGTGCATAAGCTGTGTTTCAGGGATGGAAGAGTGAGAGAAATGTGTGAAGTCAAAGTTTGACAAAGTCATTTGTAAATGGAAAAATATCAAAGGATAATATTTCATTCTTTTGTAATGATTTAATATTTAAAACATTAAAATGGTTTAAATTATGGTATATTTGGGTGCATAAATATACCATAGAGTATAAGTAAAACTTAAAAGGATTGGCAATATTTTTCTTGTCAATTGCCACATATGTAAAGGTACAATATCTCAATACTCTCACATGCTAAGAGTAATTGATCCGTCTGCTGTCAGTTCACAATATATATGGAGGAAAACTTTTACACTATCATATAAGTCTATTTCAAATATTTATCATATTTTGTCTATATGCTGATTTTATGCTAGATAAACAGAATTCAAGTCTATATAGTGGTTTGGGCTGCCTTAGAAAGACTCTCTTGTGCTCCTAAAGTACAGAAAGGTGGGATAATTTTTTGTTGCTGTCCATGAATTGAAACCTATAGTCATGAAAGGGAAATAAATATTAGCTTTCAGAAATGAAAAGGTAAAACTCATACAAGGGTGTGGAACAAATCGAGCCCTCATGACAAAAGTTTGTGCTATAATGACACCCCAGGGAAGGGAAAATTTGCCTCAGAAGCTCTCTCCCTCCTTATAGGAATCTGGAGTTGACCTAAGCATAAAGAAATGTTCATCTGTAAAAACAATATGAAAGGGCTGAGACTTCTCTCTTCCCTCAAATGTGAAAGATCAGTGGAAGCTTGCTGCCTGTCTGGAACACAAATGAAAATTGGCACCCTTCAAAAATCAGATTAAAAACTAATATTTCAAAGACTGCTTTCAATATACAAAATAAGCTGAAACAGAATAATAATACCCTAGCATTTTAAATTTTGCTGTAAAAATTATTAGTTTTTAACAAATGATATGATATGTCAAATGTTTTTTTATATAGAAAAACTATTTTAATTCAGCCAAAAATTTCAAATGTAAAATAAATGCTAAATACTAAAATGCAGCCTCCTTTGTAGTTCTTGAATGAGACTCAAGATTTTAAAACTCACTTCTTCCTTCCACTCCCCTCCCCCAGACCTGGACTTTGGCCCTTATTTTAGGAAATTGGGCTTAGAATATATGACACTTATGGGGGGGAATAATTCATTTATAAATCTAGAAACCTTACAGCTGTTTGGCTATCAGTATGTATGTAGTTATCTATCACATCAGAGAATTCTTGTAATGAATTTACAGCATATGTCCTGAATGTGTCATTTCTCATGTTGACTTACCTGACAGCAGGTGTCATTTTTCACTGACAGTTACTTTTATGATTTTTGAAGGTTTAAATAATTTAATAATATAAGATATAATTTTCTGGCATCTTTCCTGAGGTTCACAGAGAATCTGAGTAATGTGATCTCTCCAGTTCTAGATTATTTCATATATTCCAAATATGTTGCCCTGCTCTATCCTAGAAATGACTTGTCAACCAGATTTAAAGAGGACAAAAGCACACATATATTTATACCATGTTGGTCACAGTTATATCATTTAGAGTTATATCGTTCTAAATGCTTCATACATTTTCTTATCTAACCTTCCTAGTACATCATGAGTTAAGTATCACACTATGATTTCCCAATGCAGATAAGAATGTGGAGATGTAAAAAATTAAGTAATTCACCCCAGGCCGTACAAGTTTTAAGTGTCAGACACAATCATCTTATGTGATGTAGGTTCACCCTGGGAAACACAGACAGGAACACTTTCTAGAGATGGGTGATAAATGGACAATTCATTGAGTAGTTAGGAAAAGAAAAAGGGAAAAGTGGTATAAAAATAGCAAAGAAGGGGCGCCTGGGTGGTTCATTGGGTTAAAGCCTCTGCCTTCGGCTCAGGTCATGATCCCAGGGTTCTGGGATCGAGCCCACATCGGGCTCTCTGCTCACCGGGGATCCTGCTTCCCCCTCCGCCTCTCTCTCTGCCTGCCTCTCTGACTACTTGTGATCTCTATCTGTCAAATAAATAAATAAATCTTTTTAAAAATAGCAAATAAGATGAAAATAGTGTAAGAAACATTCATGAAAAAAATATATATGAGTAGTAAAAGTAGTAATGGGGCATTTGCACTGTGTTAAGCACTGTATACCTATGACCACATGTGACTCTTTAATGAACCATAGCTAGTACATTTTTGAGATGAGAAAACTGTAGCTCAGTGAAGTTAAGTAATATGTCCAAGGAGCCAGAACAAGTGAGTAGGAGTAACAAAACTATAACATATAACATAACTATATGTTATGTTATACTATATGCCTATAAAAAGTTCTCAGACGTTTATAATGACTTTTTCTAAAAGAGAGACACAGAGAGAGAGAAAGGATTATAGCACTTGTTCACAAGTTAGAGTAATATGTCTTCTAATTAACTCTCATTTTTTGAAAACATTATGTTTTGAACCTGGATTTTATACTTATAATTGTAGTGACATTACATTTTCTCTTGAAACTGATTTAATTTTGTGTGTTTGAAAATTCAACTTAATTATTATTGTGTTGAATTTTAAGTTAATCAAGGACTTCATGCACATATATGGCATCTAAATATTTGTTGAAGTTTTAAAAACAAGTTTTAAAAATGACTAAATTTTTTGTCCTTTGGAAAAAAATTTTTTTCTTCTCCTGAATAACTGTCATTTGCCTTCTAAATGGTTCTAGAACCAATTCTGACAGGTGTAGGTAGAAGAAGTGGTCTCCCCAACACCCACCAAGCAATTCTCAGCAACTATCTGGGTGTCTTGTAGTTCATCTCAATTCTAACACTGTCTACCTGGACATAGTGTCATATCCCAAAGTTCAGGGCTCATTCCTACATTACTGTGTCTCCCTGTTTCAGATATTCGTCACAATTCCAGGTTATCGCCAATGCTTCTTTATCAACTGGCTATAGATTAGAGGTTTTCACATCCCCCTCCTTGGGTTTGAATAATTTGCTAGAGGGGCTCACAGAACTCAGAGAAACAGTTTCCTTACTAGGTTATTGGTGTGTTACAAAGAATATAACACAGGAACAGCCAGATGGGAGAGATACATAGAACAAGGTGTGGGGAAAGCATGCAGCGATTCCATGTCAGGAACCATGTACAGGAACCACTCTCCTTGTACCTTCACAAATTCACCAACACGAAGATCTCTGAACCTCATCTTTAAGGGTTTTTATGAAGGCCTCAAGTCATTGGCCATTGGCCATTTATCCACTTCTAGCCCTTCTCTCCTTCCTGGAGTTGGAACAGAGGAGATTGGAACTGAACATGTGGGTGGGGCCCCTGGCAACCAGCCCACCTTTTGGTAACCTAAGATCTTTCCAAAAGTCATCTCATTAATATAACAAAAGACACCTTTATCACTTTAGAGAGTCCAAAGGTTCTAGAAGCTCTTCTAGACCATGGACAAAGACTAAATATATATTTCTTTCTTTTTTTTTTTTTTAGAGATTTTATTTATTTGTCAGAGAGAGAGGGAGAGAGCGCAAACACAGGCAGACAGAATGGCAGGCAGAGGCAGAGGGAGAAGCAGACTCCCTGCCGAGCAAGGAGCCCGATGTGGGACATGATCCCAGGATGCTGGGACCATGACCTGAGCCGAAGGCAGCTGCTCAACCAACTGAGCCCCCCAGGCATCCCTAAATATATATTTCTTATTGTAAATCACAATATAACACCTTCTAATGGAATTCCATATTTTTTTTTTGCATTTAAGCAGATTAGACACACCTATTATGTGGTAATATTATATTTTGACTACTGGCAAGCTGAATTCCCTCTTATTAGTCTAAGTAAATTATGCAATATTTAACATGCCAAAGAAGAAAATTAAAAAAAAAAAGTTAATCGTATTTATTTTTAGCCCCTTAAGAGATTTTATTTCCTTCAATACTTTGCTTGGATCAAACTTGAAAATCAAGATCACACTGAACAAATGTTTAGATTTTCTTTCTCCAATTATGAAAATTGAAAAATATCTGTATCATTTTGAACACATAAGCCAAGCCATGGAGCCCCATCAAATTAGTCACATAAAATGACAGAGCTAAGAGAATATAGTAATGGGTTTGATGTCCCTTATTCTACAGAGGATAATCCATGGATGGGGGAATACAGTGCTTCACAAGCAGTGGCACACTCTTCCTCAGGGATTTTGGACAAGAACAATTTTATGGAATATTAGAAAGGCAGAACAAAAACAGGGCATGATTGGCTCTGAGGTTGGGCATTTCCTTATAAGGCTAGCAGATCCTCTTTTCTAGGGTAAAGTAAACTAGCTAAAGCTAAGTTGGAGACTGCGATTGGAGTTAGGTTTCTTTTAACAGTGAAGGGTTTCCCATAAATGCAAGCTAACTTAGGTTTAGATTTGGGATATGGGCCAGGCCACTGGGGTGGCCTCCAGTTTATGGGTTCCCATATATGAATTAACTTAGTCATTTGAACCCAGAAAACGTGGGTTCATTATATTTACACATGCATACACACACAAGTTTTTACAATATTCACATGTTATTAAATCATATAAGCAAAGACATAAAAGCTTACAACTGTTAAGATAAGGACCATCATAAGCAATTTATGTTTTCTCTAAATGCAGTAGTATGTATATTCTGTGATTGAAAGGAAGAACAAGCTGTTTCTGAGGTGTTATACTTGAATAAATGATAAAAATGTGTACATTTTGAAAAATAAGTCTCAGAATCATATTACTATGCAAAAATTGTATGTGAATATTCTAAGAAGTTTTACTTTTGACCAAAGATAGATATGAGTACAAAACAATAACCAAATTACACATTAAGAAAATTCTTGTTGAAGCACATTTTCCTTTAAAGCAGTCATGATGTTCACCATAAATTATCATTTTTCTTAACATTACCAGATTTAATAGCATTTTAATATATATTATTAATGTCTTAAAATGCTGATGGTCACACTTGTCCATACTTTAATTTCTTAAATAGCAAAAAATAAAATATATAAGTATCTATCAGCAAGTGTATATGTATATTGGAAGCTTTCTTCTTTACCTTTATCATGAAATCTATATTTACAAGGACATGTAATATAGTTTCTCAGTTATAATCTCATGGATCTATCTCTGCCCTTCATATACACAATTATAATATGTCCTCCCATTGTTTTCCATTTAATATCTGCTCCCTTTCCATAAGAAAACATGCTTTCTGTGTACAAGACCCATGTGAATTTCCTGAAAATTTTATTAATCCAGTAACCTATAATAGTCTATCCAAAATAAAAATATACCTCCAACGCCTACATAATTTTATCTATGTTACCTATTCAAGTGTGTTTCTCACATAATCCATCCTTTGGGCTCAGCCAACCTTGACTCTCATGTCTTATGTTTATTCTAAATGTAGATTCTGCTCAGACATTTATCTAACTGTGTCGGTAGAGACTGTTTTCCAATGAGTGTGACCCATTATTTTTTTATAGGAATGACAACAGAAGGAAAACATTAAAATTGTCATTTCTCATAAGGATTTTGAAAATAAAATTTAAAATATTACTCAACCATATTTTAAAAATTATGAAAATACGAAATGGTGCAGAAAAGGCTTTGAGAATCATGAAGGGAATGAAGAAAGTATTTTTGTAAGGATCAATTGAGAATATGAGAAAGTTTGGAGATAAAAAATTATATAGTTACAGATTATGAATAGAGTGATTTCAAGTGTCTTAAAATCCTAATCTTTAAGATATGCCCTTTATGGTGTGTGGAGTCTAATTAAAAGAAAATATTTACATACATAGTCATGTATATAACTAATTTCAAGACATGGAGCTAAGATTTATGTCATAAGGAATGAGTTACTTTTCATAAAATATATCTTGTGACCATGCTTTATCATGGTTGGAGAATCCCCTTTAGTCCGACTGATATTTAGTGATACATTTCAAGATAATAATGAATGAAATAATGTAGAGATTCATTTTCGTATCATTTTTTAATTACATCTTTAATAGTTCATGGGTCACAGATGGACTAAGGAACCTGCTAAAGACAAGGTTTCCCTAAAAGCCAAGTTGCCTTTTATATCACTTTAAATAGCAGTGAGTAAAAAACCATCTCGTTTAAGTACCTTTTTCAGTTCTTCATGAATCAGCTAGTCATTATTACATTTTAATTGCATCTTGTACACAAAATAAAAGATTTGTGCCTTTAAAAAAAGGACAGTTACTGGGAATACATATGAAAAATCTAGTGATTAGCCATTTATTGGATTAGAGTATGAATAATTTAATTTCTGATTACAATTAGAACTAGGTTAAAGGCTTCTGCACTTGTCAGTAGAGCAGCTAGTACCAAGATGATATCATTCTTTTCATACTAAGTGAGATCATGCAACTATTATATTTGTAGGGTCATAAGGGCAGGAAACTAACACCTCTACACTCAAGAGGTTTCAGTGAACAAGCTTGTTCTGACCTCTTTCTGGTAACTAAAATAGAAACCTTTAGATGGTTGGAAGGGCCAAAATCTCATGGGAAGCACCGTCTTTTGCTGAAATCCTTGTTCAGACTCGGCAATCTGTACAATTTCAGCTGTCTTTGCTGGATCTTTGAACAAGATAGCTGATGCTATCTGAACAAGTGACAGGATTTGGGATGTTTCACATTCAAAGAATAATAAGATTTTTGCCAAGGATGATGGTTTGATGACATTTTCTAAAATCAGAAGATTATAAACTCATTTTTCTAAACTAAAATTTATAAAAACCTAACACTTTACTAAAGTTATGTGAACAATTCATAGGTTAATCACACACAGTCTAGTGCTGAGACTAACTTGTATCTATAAAATGTGACTTATTTTTAGAGATGAAAGAATTGGTCAATTTGGCTACTTCAGAATGATTGTTAAATATTTTATTTTATTCTGTTCTTACGATGAATGTGGGAAGTCTGATCTAACTACTAGAGATTTCCTTTTTCTTTTTTGGTTAATCAGTTTTTGCATCCTTTCTAGGTCTGACAATCTCCAACTTTTTTCACACATGTTATATACACCTGTTCAGGATATACATTCAGGGATGGTAACAGGAGGACTGTTGAGAGAGTATGACATGTTGAGACAATTGGAGACATAATGGTGGTCAAATGATTGGCAGAAGATGTCAACTCAATGGATGGGAGAATTAGAGCAGTTGTGTGTGTCCACTGTTACTTCAAGACACTAACACATGTTCCTTCTTGAAGAGCTTCCGTTGTTGAGATATTACCACCTGCAGAACCATCTGTGTGCTTATTGAATCTTATTTAAGATTCATATATAGATTTATTTTAAAAATCTACTTTGGTCCCCAAATTTGGTTTGCTTGCAAACATATTATATCAACACAGCTGATATTTGTAAAACCACTCAAGAGAAACAACTTATTTTAAAAAACAGAATGCTTTCAAATGACATTTGCATATTGACCTGGAATTTTTTTTTTCCTAAATAAGAATTTTTTTTTTCTTACAGTTGGCAGAGACCTATATACCAGTAACTTACACTAACTTTCTGCTTCTTATGATCATTGTTCTCTTGGTAGTTTCTTAAGAACCTAAAACATGTGAGTGTGTGTGTATGTGTATAAATGTATGTATACCCATAATCTTTAAGATGAGGAATCATACAAAGAATTTATGAAAAACAAGGGGAGGTAGTAGGGTTTGCCATCTTTATGCAATTGGCATCAGATACCAAAACTTGACATAAGCTACTTCTATATATAGTTTTAAGTATCCATTTATTACAATAAAATATTTTTAGAACTAAGTTTAGATGGAATACTCATGGGATAAGTACTTGCATTATTTGTTTTCAAACTCAATTATAAATATTACTGAAAAGAAGTTTTTATAAGAATGACCAATGATTTACACTTAAAATTCACATAGATTTTGCATTTTGTCCTTGTGGAACAAAGATAATGAGAATAAATATACTGGTTTAGTTTTCTTAACTCTATTAATTCAATAAGGAATTGGTGAGCATGCAATAACTGAATTTTTTAAAGATTTTATTTTTTTACTTATTTAACAGACAGAGATCACAAGTAGGCAGAGGGACAGGCCGGTTGGGGGAAAAGCAGACTCCCTGCTGAGCAGAGAGCCTGATGCGGGGCTCAATCCCAGGACCCTGAGATCATGACTTGAGCCGAAGGCAGAGGCTTAACCAACTAAGTCACCCAGGCACCCCAATAACTGAATTTTTGTTTTTGAAAATTGGCTTCAGAGTTCTAAGATTAATTTGGAAGTTTTCTGAATGTAATGCAGTCGAAGCATTCATGTAATTAGAATTTTCTAGTATTTGAAATTTAACTGAAGAATGAATATTGATTTTAAGATTCACTTTCTTTCTTAGACAGCCTCTAGTTTACAAGTGTGTACTCACATGGAAAATATAGAATTATTCTAATCTTCCATGAAAATTATTTAATATCAGGGACATGAATACTTCAGAAAGGATGATTTATATGGCAAAATTTCATAGGACTTAATTTTTAAGAAAGATTTTTATTGATTTGAGTGCGTGCTAGTGGGTAGAGTTTGGGGGAGAGGCAAAAGAGGAGGGAGAGGAAGAAAAAGAATCTTGAGCAGACTCCATGCAATCGTGGTGCCCAATGCAGGATTCAGTCTCACCACCCTGAGATCACAAACTGAGCCAAAACCAAGAGTTCCATGATTAAACTACTGAGCCATCCAGGCACCCCAAAGATTTATTTATTTGAGAGAGAGAGAGAGAGGTGGGGGTCATAAGATTTAATTTTTTTTAGAAAAAGTAAGCTCTTACAAACACATTTTCAATAGGGATCTATCATGCATTCCTTTAGATTTGACAGCAATATAATGACCATGTGGGAGACACCATTTGTTTTTTAATCATAGCCAGGTTTTACTTTATTTATTTATTCATTCATTTATTTATTTGTTATAGAGAGACAGATAGAACAGGGTGAGAGTGGGAAGGAGGAACACAGGAGGAGAGAGAATCTCAAGCAGGCTCCACACCTAGCCTGGAGCTCCATGAGGGGCTCCATCTCAGGACCCTGAGATCATGACCTGAGCTGAAATCGAGTGAGATACTTAACCGACTGAGAGAGCCAGGTGCCCCATTCATGACTGGCTTGTGACGCCACTTCCATATTTTGAAGATTATGGAGGATCACAAAGAAGCTGAAACTTATATTACATCTGAGGCCTACAAGTTGAAGCAGCCAAAGTTGAAGCAGGCTGATGGAAGGCAGATAAGAGCCTTATAGGGCTTCACAATCCAACTCTGTTCCTAACAGTGTCTACTCATGTTCTGACGGCTGTTCCTTCCATATCTTCCACAACACTTCTCAAACTGATTCCAGACAAAGACAAACATAGCATTCTTGGTTCTGACCCATTCAAGAAAATAAACAAGCTCAGTTTTTGCTCTGTTATTTTTCTGTTTTGCAGATTTTTGTGTGAAAAAGCACACATATATTTAATTTTAGGATATATTCATCTTAAAGGATTTAATTTTCAAATATTTAAAATTGGCTAGTTTCATTCAAAAGGTTATATGAAAAGACATTTACCATCATTAATTATCAGGGAAATGCAGTTCAGAACCATGATGAGATATCAGCTCATACCTATTATGATGACTTATCAAAAAAAAAAATAAGTGCTGTGAAGGATGCGGAGAAATCAGACGAGATCGGGCGCATTCAGGGTCGTATGGCTATAGACAGGATGTGGAGAAATCAAAAGCCATGTGAACTATTGGCAGACATGTAAAATGATGCCACAGCTACTGGAAACAGTATGAAGATTCCTCAAGAAAATCAAAAATAGAATTGCCCTTAGATCCAATAATCCCACTTTTAGGTACATACTCAAAGGAAATGAAATCAAAATCTCAAATATCTATATTTCTATGTCCATTGTAACATTATTTATAATATTTAAGATAGGGAGACAATCCAAGTATTCATCAGCAGATGAATGAATAAAAAAAGTATTATATACATACATATACACACACACACATATATATACACATATATTACATATATATAAATATGCTATAATTATGTATATGTATGTGTATAGATGTATGCAAACATACACAAGTGAATATTATTCAAACCCAAAAAAGAAAATCCTGGCCTCTGTGACAACATGGATGAACCTGAAAGACATTATACTGTGTAAAATAAACAGGAAAAATGCTGCAAATACTGCATTTTAGGTTTTTTTTTTATCATAAGATCATAGTAGAATATTTAATATGTTCAGATAAATCTTCAATGAGAAGGAAAATAAAAATTTATTTAAGGAAAAAAAGGCAATTGCAAAAATATAAGATATGGAAAGGAAGACTTTAACCAAGTAGGGTAGAAAATATGTGAGCTATACTGGGTCACAAATGAAACAAAACGTTGAGAGACATTTTAATTTTAAATTTTAAAAAATGAGACAATAGTAAGAGCATGAAAAGAATTTTTATAATCTATATATCAGTCAGACTTTATTTAATGATATTCCCCTTGGTAAATAGATATACTATTTAAAAGGTGAGTAATATTACATTTAAAAATTTCATTATTGGGAAGAGTTATTACACCTCCTAATCAAGCCTTACTTCAAGAAATTTGCAATCTGATTAAGATTACGTGCATATGCAAGGGGCGCCTTGGTGGTGAAGTAGGTTAATGCCTCTGCCTTGGCTCAGGGTCCTGGGATCGAGTCCTACATCGGGCTCTCTGCTCGGCAGGGAGCTTGCTTCCTCCTCTCTCTGCCTGCTTCTCTACCTATTGTGATCTCTGCCTGTCAAATAAATAAGATCTTAAAAAAAAAAAAAGATTACATGCATGTGCACACACACAAACACATACACACACAGACACCGAGTCCATAAGCAATGAGTATTGGTGAGAGAGTTAAATACTTTGGAGACTTCGATATAGCCAGTATGATGTTGTTTTACTTCTTTGCACTGTTTAGGGAGGACTGAAAATCAAGGAGGCATGAAATGGTGACATCTTGAAGGAAGATAAATTATAGTTCAAGCAGAAGGTGAAGAGAATCTCTATTAGGATGACTGCTAATGAATGCTAGTTAGGAAGAAGGGAGAAACTAAAACACTAAGACTTTTAAATAGGATGAGATCAACAGTGTTGAAAGTTTTGGAGATCAAGAATAATAACGAGGGCGCCTGGGTGGCTCAGTGGGTTAAGCCGCTGCCTTCGGCTCAGGTCATGATCTCAGGGTCCTGGGATTGAGTCCTGCATCAGGCTCTCTGCTCAGCAGGAAGCCTGCTTCCTCCTCTCTCTCTGCCTGCCTCTCTGCCTACTTGTGATCTCTCTCTGTCAAATAAATAAATAAAATCTTTAAAAAAAAAAAGAATAATAAGAATAATAACGAGTATACTGAGTCACTGTGCTGATATCATTTAGGAATTACATGTACTTAACCTAGGTACCAGATACTTAATGAAGGTAGGGATAACAATTTTGTTTTATTCCAAAGCTAACACACTCGATAATTAATTCTCTAGATTCAGATAGGAATCTTGTTCTATGTTTGTTATTTATTTTATCCAGCTGGTTTTCAATGGGTCATAACCAAGTTGAATAATAGGTATCACTTGTTTTCTAAAAGGAGACAATTATTTTTATGTTATTGTAAAGAATGACTCAATTGTACTTCTCAATATTTCTCCTGCGTACCCCTCACATCATCTTCATGTCATCAAATATGGCATTTCTTTTTTATTGTGTAAGGATATAAGATGTCTCATAAAATAACTTTTGTATTTATAAGTTATCATTTTTGAATGTTTTATATTTTTGTATTGTTTGCTACTCAAATCCAGTTTTAACTTTAGGGAAAGGTCAATTTTTAGCACTAAAATAAAGCTCAAACAAACCCAAAAATCTTGTGATAAGAGAAAGGCCAAATATGGAGCACCTGGGTGGCTCACTTGGCTAAGTGTCTGCCCTTGGCTCAGATCATGATCTGAGGGTCCTGGGATCCTGGGTCCTGGGATCGAGCCCCCATATCGGGCTCCCTACCCAGTGGAGAGTCTGGTTCTCTCTCTCTCTCTGCCTGTCCCAACCCCCACACATGTGTGCTCTCTCTCTCTCAGATGAAAAAATAAAATATATTTTTAAAAGGCTAAATATGGCTATATTAGAATATAACAAAAACATATTTTTAAATTTTTGATAGATGACTTCCTAGAAGTACTACTACAACAACAAAAGTATAAGTAATGAGTAGGATTCATATTGAAAAACTTATATTTTGTTGAATAAGGTTTTAAAATAAATGTTAATAGACAGCAGGCATATTG
The DNA here is from genome assembly GCF_022355385.1 of Mustela nigripes. Taxonomy (NCBI): domain Eukaryota; kingdom Metazoa; phylum Chordata; class Mammalia; order Carnivora; family Mustelidae; genus Mustela; species Mustela nigripes. The sequence continues at coordinate 49,239,272 of NC_081566.1, forward strand.
TGTTAATCAAATATACCTAGAGGACAAGAATAGTTCTGCCAAAGCCTTTGATATATACTCAACATACAAAATATACAACGTGTGTAATTGTCTACCGGATTTTTTTGAGAATGAAATCTATGACTTAGTCTTGTTTTGTAGACTCATTTTATAGCAAATTATATTTTGAATCAAAAAACAGGTATATCTAATATTATCTAAAACACCTGTTAAGTGGGTTTTTTTAATAATAAAAAAATAAACTCTTTATTTAATAATAAAATCTCACTAAAATCACCTCAGGAGGAACTAATGAAAAGTCAGAATTAATCTATGTGCAAACCAGAAGATTCTGATGCTTTCTAATATAGTTATCCAAAACATATTCTGCTAGCAAAATGGTTTCAAATAGATGCCCCACTTTTATGAACAGAAGAGAAGAAATTTAAAAATAGGCAGTAATGGGACCCCTGGGTGGCTCAGTATGTTAAGCATTTGCCTTCAACTCAGGTCATGATCCCAGGATTCTGGGGTCAAGACCCATGTAGGGCTCCCTGCTTAGTAAGGAGCCTGCTTCTCTCTCTCCCTTTGTGGTTCCTCCTGCTTGTGCTCTCTGTGTGTCAAATAAATAGGTAAAATCTTTTTTAAAATAAGCAGTAAGACAGGCATTCCTGAGTCAAAACCTCCTTGAGATCATAGGCAACATTTTCACTTCTAGTAAGTTGTGATTCCACTTTAATGGATTTTTCACGTATTTCAGTTCATTGTTTTTGTTCACTAGAATTAAGGGGAAATTTACACAATTCTGAAGTGTCAGTTTCTTAGCAATAGGGAAACTAGGGAGAAGAAACTAACTTTACTTAGTGCTTAATCTCCTACATACAATTTCCTCTGATTCAGGGACAGTTATAAATCTAGAGTAAAAGATGATCCTATATGATGTGGAAAAAAATACTGCATATGTCCCTGCTTTCTGAGATTCTCCAAGCTCACAAGTGCAAGTCATGAACCAGTAGCTAAATATTACAGATACAGAGTAAGACTATATAGCAATACCTGTAAAATCTTGGACCAAACAAATTTATACTCCCTAAGGTTCAGTTTCTTTACTGGTAAATGAAGGATTATAAACATTTTATAAAATAATAATGTTTAGATTGCATGGGATAATGATTATAAGGTACTTACAGAGACTGGAGTGTATTTAGTGGGGAATTAATATTTGCATCATTATTCTAATAGGCCATGGACTGTCATGAACATTGGTAGACACATACCCCAATACAAAAGTCTTTCAAACATTATCCTTATGTACGTCTGTGTTCTACTTCTGTTTTGAAATGAACTCTAAATTTTTCATTTTTGTTCATTTTTATTTTTTGATGTGTTTGTGTATTTGTCATTTTATAGTCACTCTTCAAACATATTTTGGTCTTCAATCATGATTGTTTTTATTGGGTGAGAATATTTATTATTTATTTACTTATTTATTCATTTATTAATTATTTTTATGGTAAGAATATTTAATATGAGAGCTACCCTCATCACCTTTTACGTGTACAATCCTGTGGTGTTAACTGTAGGTACAGCAATCTCTAGAACTTATTCATTGAGTAACAACTTCCCATCCCCCCCACCTCCTGCCAGCCACTGGCATCCACCTTTCCGCTCTCTGTTTCTGTGGGTTAGACTATTTCAGATACCTCATAAGAGTGTAGTCAGGCATAACGAAGTGGGTCTTTTCCTAATAGATCTTAGGACTGTGGCTTTTAAAATCCTCCCATATGCAACAGCATGAATAAACCTGGAGGACATTATGCTAAGTGAAATAAGCCAGGCATAGAAGGACAGATGTTGCATGAGTCCAGGTTATTTCTTAAGCACACACAATGTGCCAGGTATTCTTACTGGGGCAGCAGTCATGCCTGGAATAAATAAAAATTTCTTCTCTAATGGTGCCCCTGGGCAAGAGGTGGCTGGAGGAGTATAAGGACTATTAGCATCCAGTGGATGTTTCTTAATGAGGTAAGAGATTGAAAACTGAGCAAGTTAAAAATACAGAGAAAGCAATTCGTGCATATTTACGCGGAACCAAGAACTACATTTTAGCTTTATATATTTATTTAAATATTTACCTACTATGAATGTGGAGGCAATATAAACAAACACACACATATAGAGATAAATTTTTGAAGATTTTCATAGTTCTTTAAACAACTTAATGGATTTGTATATTGAGTTGTGCATTATTTAATCAAGATTTTATATTGTGCTGTACAGATTTCAATTTAAGACATTTAAAGGGGACCAAAATTAGGTTCAACTTTAGGAATATATTGAATATGTCTGAGACATGTTAGAATAAAACATGTACAATAAACATAGATGATGTGTATGAAAGAGAACATTGTTTGAAGATCTGTTTTTGATACTGAATCATTTCCTGTTTAGTTTCTATTATCCTGGGCTCATATTCATTTGTTGAGTAACATTTTAATGTAAAAAGTAATAGTAAAGTTTAGATAAAAGATGCTGCCTGGTGTTTTGTTTAGTATTCATTTGTGCTTTTTCTTGTTTCCTTTTGCTCTATTTTTCTATCATGATTCACTGGAATGGAAGCAATTAAATATTAACCATTACTTTATATAAAATACAAACTGAGGTCTTGAAAATTGATAGCATTCAGTAACACAGAAGTTATCTGTGCTTTGTTATGTTTCCAAAATGTGTGATGACTTTATGCTTTGATTTCATATTCTATTTGGTAGTAATTTAGGTAGGTAGGCACTTCACCAAGCAGATTTACTTAATCAAGAAGCTTACATTCAAGTCAATGCTGTGTTAGAGAAGAACTGCTTAGTCAATTGATGCAAAAGGAGGATGCAGGGCCTATTGATTCTTGGTAGGCCATTTACTTATATTAATATATTGTCATAAAATAAAAATGTTAAAATATATTAATATATTTATTATATTAATATATTGTCACAAAATAAAGATGGATTTACAATTAAATTTTTAAATATATATCTAATCATTCTTAACTCACCTATGTATGTAAAACAAATAATACTTTTGAACCAAGCACTTAAAATAGGAAATTCGTCTATTTATAGTCTATAATGGGCACGACAGAGAAAGTAACAGGTCTCTCTTTAGTCTCAAGGCTGAACAATCTTACTGTCTAGCTCTTTGTGAGGAAATGATTGGTGACGAATATGACATCAGTGACTCCTCTGATCTTGATTTGAATGCTTCTGTGTGACATCTCTTTAGTTATTAGTGCCATGGTTATTGAAAACTCTGACATTGTCAAATCAACAACTACTCTCCCTTCTGCCTTAGTAACATTGTGCCTATCTATAATACTACAGTTTGCTTCCTCACTGCAAATTGGGATAGTCAAGTAGATATAAGTGGATATTAGTAGCCATAGCTCCTAAAACAGCGAGGTTCAGCTGTGAGTGTCTTCCTCTTTATCTCTTTTCATGCTCCTAAAATATTGGTTCAGCAGCTACCTTATGATAGTCCAACTCCTTTAGTTGGAAAGCCATGAACTAAGAATAGCAGAATAAAAGGAAAGAGGATACCTGTGTCCCTGGTGACTTCTAGAGCTACTACACCAGCCTTCAATATCCTATCTTCAGATTAATTTTATATGAGAGAAAATAAACCTATAATATACTGAACTGATTGAAGGCCTCTGATAGTAGCAGCCAAATACAATTCATAACCAATAATTCTCCTGTGTAGGAGAAACACAGAGATTAATTCAGCATAAAAGCATTATTAACTGCATAAATAAGAAAGTTGATTCAGATAGGCATGCCATTTCATTGCTCCCAGTACCCACAGGTACAGAAACTTGAACTATGCACTTTAGCCAAGTTGGTTAGATAAATTTTGTGGTATAGGCAGTTAAGCAAATATTACTTATTTTGCTTTAAAAGTGAAAATACTATTCTTTATCATTAAAAAAATGTCATCATTGTAAAGAATAAAACATGTTTTAAATTATAAACTACCAATATTTTTACTATTCAGTATAATTCCCGTTAATATATTTTTCAGGCATTTTTTTTTCATGCACTTTGGGTTTTCCATCATTTATAAATGGACATTCTCAATGAACAATATAACCTAGGTCTTTTTTCTTATTAATGAACATAGATAGTTGTGAGATCACAGGAAACATGATATTGGTCTCTGTCCTTAGTTCCTGGCACAGAGCTCCTAAAATCCTTATAAATTCCGAAGAGATAAGAGCAGTGGGATCATCTTTTGTCCTAATGAGATGACTCTGGGATTGGAGATGTTCCTCAAAAAAGACCAACCATGGTTAGAAGCTTGGTATTTTTAGTCCCCAGACCCCCTCTTTAGAAAAGGAAAAGCAACTGAAAATGAAGTTAACAATTGATCATGCCTATGTGAGTAGACCTCTATGAAATTGCAATAGCGCAAAGAACTTCTGTATTGGTGAACACATGGGTTGCAGGGAGAGTGGCACATCTGGAGAGAGCATCAAAGCTCCAAGCCCCTTGCTTCTGACCTTACCCTTTGCCTCTCCTCCAGCTGGGTGTTCATCTGTACTCTTTATCATAGTCTTTAATAAACTGTGTTTTCCTGAACTAGTAGATTGATGGAAAGCAAAAAAGAGTTTTTGGAACCTCAGATCTATAGCTGGTTGGTCAGAAAAACACGTGTTTCAACTGGCACCTGAAGTGGGGTTAGGGAGTAGTCCTGTGGGACTGAGCCCCCTGTGGGTAGATAACGTCAGAATTAAGACGTTAAGAATTCAATTCTTGGATACCTTTCCCTGGAAATAGTTGTTGGTGTGGGGAAATTCTTCACATATTTGGTGACCAGAAGTGTCAAAAATGAAGAGATGTGTGAGTAGTCAAGGAAACTCACAGGAGAGAACCACATGGTAGGAAAGAACTGGGTTTTTCCCTACTCAGGAAGGAAAAATATGAATTTTTCCATTGCAGTTATGTATTAGTTTCCTCTGGCCGCTGTAACATGCTACCATGATATTGATGGCTTCAAACAATAGAAATTTATTCTTTCACAGTGCTGGGGGCCAGACCTCTAAAATTCAGTATCACTGGACCAAAGTCAAAGTGTTGGCAGAGTTGTGCTACCTCTGTGGGCTCTGGAGGACAGTCCTCTACATGCTTCCTCCAGCTTCTAGTGGCTTGCTTTGTAGCTGCCTCACCCCATCTCTGCTTTGGTGGTAACATTGCCTTCTCCACTGGGGTCTGTCTGTCTCTTATATGGACAATTGAAATTGGATTTGTAGACTACCTGAAAAAGCTAGTAAAATCTGTCTAAGTCAAGATCCTTAATTCTGTGTGCAAACACTTCTTCTTATAAAACATTTACAGGTTCTAGGGATTAGGATTGCATATTTGTATGTGATACCTAATTTTATCAGTTCCCTTGGATAGGACTTTAAGTGTCTTTGATTATTTGAATTAATGAAAATAACAATAAAAATAATACACACACACACACACACACACACACACACACACGTCCACATCTTTCTTTTTGCTAAATCAAAGGATCTGAACATTGGTTTATCAAAAGATTTGAACATCAAAATGCTAAAATACATCATCAAGAATTATCATTGTATATTCAGTAGTGGGTAAAATTAACCTCTTAAATTTTTATTAATCTACTAGAGAAAATATTCCATTTAATTTTGTATCAGTTAAGGTGAATAAAGTTCTTCCATATACTACCAATATACATTCTTTGCTGGTTTTATTATGAAACTGTTCTTTCCTTAGCTTGATCACAAGACTACTTATTTTTTTTCTTCACAAGACTACTTGATATAAGGATATTAACCTTCTTTTGATTATATATATATCATAAGTATATTTTCCTAGTTTGTTTTTTCACATTGTTAATTATGTTTTTATTTGGAGTATATGATATTTTCATTTCTTTTACTGTAAGATTATAGAAATAGCCATCCACATTAAATATGACAATTAAAATCTGTCACATTTTTAGGTGTTATGTTAACCAATAATATGATAAACAAACCTCATTTCTTCCCTTAGTTCTTCTCTGATCCTTATTAACACTTTCTTGATCTGTATTTGTTGTCTTTTCATGAATTCTGCTGTTTCAGGTATCATAAACTCAGGAACTTTGTCAATATTATTTTATCCTAGTCAATCTAGATTTTCTGGAGAGAATAAGGACATGAGGGTAGTATGCAGAGCAGGAGATAGAGTGGGTAGTGGCTTGGGGCTAGTGGTAGAAAGAGAGTCTGAGGAATAAACAGACTTGTGACCATATGCCTTTCCCAGCTCCATTTCTTACATATTGGGTGATTCTGTGAGCAAACTGATTTGCTTTTTTTACATTTATCCCTCCAAGCACTTAGCTTCTAGTTTTTTTCCTACTTCTAAACTGGTATTCAATCTATCTGCTTTCTAAATTCCAAAATGTATTTTAAGACCTGATCTGCTATTATTGCACTCTGTCTTTAGTCTTCCACCTTGTCAATTTATACCTTTTAAGAATTCATACTGTCCTTTTAGCAAAACTTCAGTAGGGAGGGAAATAGACACTTGCTCAATAGACCATCATATTTCTAAAAATCTCCATCTTTTTTTACCCACTCCAATCAGGCTTTTGCCCCAGGCACTTCATTGAAATAACTCCTGTTAAGACTAGAAAATTTTCTCTCACTCTATCTAACGGCTGATTCTCTGTCCTCCCCTTATTTTACCTCCAGCAGCATTAGATTCTTAATCACATCCTCTTTCGTGAAACATTGCTTCACCCACCTTAATGTTTAAGGACAACATTCTCTATTGGTTTCTTTTCTAAAACTGGCTGTTTTTCTCATTCTCTTATTCCAATTCCTTGTCCTCTTCCTGACCACTAAGTCTTCAAATGCTGTGTGTGCTATCCTATTTCTTTTCCTCTTTTAAGTTTTCATATCTCTATAGGTGGTTTTATACAATTTAAATACTAACCGAATCCTCTTATGTGCTGATGGCATCATATTTCTAACTCCACCTCAAACTTTCCCATCAGTCTTAAATATTTTCTTATATTTTTATTTATATGCATGATGGATACCTTCAACTTGATATGTTCAAAATAGTGTGTTTAATGTTTTTCCCCAACCAAGACAAGCAAGCAAATGACAAAAATTGCTCACACAAAGCTTATTCTTCAGTTTCTCCTCAGTGACAACCTAGACTTTACCAGCTTGTTCAAGCCAAAAATTTTGGAGGCATACTCTCTTGACCCTTATGTCCAATCCACTATTAGATCTTGTAAGTTTAACCTTTATATTATATCCAGCACTCAACCATCTTTCTCTTCCATCTCTAACACTGCTAACCTAGTCCAGGTCATTGTCATTTCTCACTTCTTCAGTCTATCTATTTTCTTCTTAACAGCCTGGGAAATCTGAAAAAAAAAAAAAAAAAAAAAAAAAAAAGAAAGAACAAAAGAAGGAAGGAGGGATGAGACCAAATCTTGCTATTTTCTTGCTTAAAATATTCTTCTATTAAGAGGTTTCTGGGTGTCTTAGGTCATCATCAAGGCTCCTGGGATGGAGCCCTAGTAGGGCTCCTTATCAGTGTGGAGTCAAGTTGTCCCTCTCCTTCTATTCCTCTCCCTGTCCCTCCCTCTGCTTCTCCCTTTGTTCGTGCTTGTCCTCTCTCTCCCTCTCTCTCTCTTAAATAAATAATGAAATATTAAAAATAAAATATTCTTCTATTACAAAGCCTTCCATGCCTCATGTGATTTTTACTCCTGCCTACCCTTCTGGATTCATTTTTTATCATTCTCTCTCTCCTTACTCTCTATCTCCAAAAGCACATTTTTTTTTTTTTTCTTGAATACATCCAGTTTATTCCTTTTTAGGCTGTTGTAGAGTTATTTCCATTTTAATTTCTCCATTTTTTCATATGGTCTGCTCCTTCACTTCATCCTGACGTGCAATGGGTGCTCAATAAATATGTATTGTATGAATGGTGTTCAGTGTAATTCTCAGTTTCTATCTTCCAAAGTGAGATACTCATATTACATCAATTTTCTTTAGAAGATGCTTAGTTAAGGGAAATTACTTGAAACTTCTGCCAAAGAATTATCAGTTTGTAAAACAGAATGTCAGTTTCACTTTCTAAAAAAAAATTTCTTCAGGCTTTATTTTTTTTAATGTATAAGATATGCAAAACATCTTTCTACTAGATTAAGAAAAAAAGAAGCTAAAATATTAAACTATAATTTTAAAAGAGATGAAGATATAATAAATCAAAAACTGAGTTTTGTGCTTCATTCTAAAGTAGGTTGTGTTCATACTTAAGTTATTTAATATAGAAATATTTACATTTATCTAAAGAGAGAGCCCACTAAAGACAAGGACACCATCTGGTCAGTGTTTCTCAACCTCAGCAACCCCAGCGCTAATTGATGTTCAGCGTTAGATAAATCTTTGTTGTGAGCGGCTATTCTGTTCATTGTCAGATGCTTAACACCATTGCTGGCTTCTACCACCAATACAATTAGCCACTCCTACCCCAAGTCATGCAACCAAAACTTTTCTTCAGAATTAGCCAAATGTAGCCTGGGGGTGAAATCCTCCCACTCTCCAGAACTACTGGCTTTAATTTAAATGATTTCTTAAGGCCTTCTTCAGCAACAATATTATACCATTCTAACCCAAATGGTTAACACTTGGAAATTGATAGCTTAAACTTGATGCTATTTTGACAACCAAAATGTCAGCAGGTGCTGATGAACATCCCCTGGAGGACAAAATCATCCTAATTTGAGAATCAACAATCTACTATGTATGATAAAAAACAGTTTACATATATTGCTCTTACAAATAAAATGAAAAAGTAAGAGCAAATAAACTTCACTGGCCCATGTGCTTTGAATTCATCAGTAGTATCAATCTTTTCTGCTAATTGACATTTTCAGATCTTTTAAAAAAGATTTTTACAATGGAAATGATGCTAAGGAGGGTATAGTTCAGTTCTCTCTTTTTATAGGTTAAGGAATTGAAGCAAATACAATAAAATGTTTATGGAAGATCACACAGAGAACTTTTTCTTAAAAAAAACTTTTATGTAATATAATTGAAAGAAATAATTTTATTTATAAAAAGTAACCAAAATTTAAACAAAACTCCTGTACATATAAAAGAACAGACATTCTTTTGAGAAGGATAGAACTGTATCAAGAGCTAACATGACTGTTGGGATCAAACTTTTAATTTAGTTTAGAAATTCCTCTCAGAGAAAGTAATAAATTTTCATTGAATAAATGGACATCAATATTTCAAGTGATACCAACTTTTTGGTTTTTATTAACCAATTCTAAGATAAACTTGTTACATGTATTAAATATTTTTCATATTATTATGTACAACATTTGCTCCGAATAAAAATGAAAGGCATGACATTTAAAACACTATTTGTTGGTTAAAAAGCTAAAATAATGATGTTAATATGTTCTTATTTACAGATATCAAACGATATAGAGTTTGAATGCATTGAATGAATAAATTGTATGATGCTTAAATCTTTGATCCTTGAACATCATTTCATTCAGCTAGGATTTACCAAAGACCTGAATAACAACAATGCCTTTAAGTTTATACTTTCTAGAAAGACCTTTACATGACAATATCATTTCTCGAGTACAGAAAGATTCAAATATTTTTGATTTCAGAGGTGGGTTTGATAATTTTTTTTTTTTTGATAATTTTTTACGTAAGGTGGTAACCTAGAAGTGTGTCAGTTTTTATTGAAAGAATCCTTACTTTTTGTGGTGTGGCCCTCAGAGTTGCTGGCAAAATTCAAGCAGTGTGCATTTTTTTAGTCTATAAATTGATTTGCTGCTGCTATAAAACTTGCCTTATAATGATCAAAGAGGTTCAGATCAAGGAACATGGCTAATACCTTAGGCTGAAATATTTTAAGATTGCTATAATCTGGCATCTGATTTGACCAAAGAAAAGCCTCAATAATGTTCATGTGCAACCTTTGATTTTAGACTGATTTTCCTTTATTTTCAAGGCTTTAATTAAAGTGACTTAACTATAAAAGGTAACTATTGTTATGCCCCAATAATGGGTCCGTGATTAAAGGAGCGAGACTGATATAAAGCGAAGGTCAAGCAAAGCTTTATTTCGCGCCAAGCATCAAGAATCTAACCGAACATTCAGGGACGCACCTATTACAAGAGGGGGCCACCCTTCTCTGTTTCACAGACTAGCTTTTAAGGGCAAAGGCCATACAGTCGGGCCAGCCACGCACAGGTGGCCAATGAGATTGTAACACACACAGGAAACTCCACAGTGATGCTAGGTGACCAATTGAGTTACAATTTACCCTAGTAGACATTTGAACCAGCCTATTACACCTTGATTGGGATTGGTGCCTAAAGGGTGGGGCCCATATTCCTTGGTAACAGGGAGACAGTGTGCATTTACCCCACTGATAGGATGTCTCCACCTGACCTGACCCATCTTTGTATCTGGGCTTTGTTACCTGAAGCTGGTTTCCGGGACTTGTCTCCAAGTAAATCCCCTGGGGGAAGGGGAGCAGGGACAGTTTCTAAATAGGTCCTTATACTATAAAAGGTAATTTACATAAAAGGTATATAAATTAATCATTAGGTGAAGCTGTTTTGTCATTTTCATTTGAACTTTATTATTATTATTTTTTTGTTTTATTTTAGTTTCGGTAGAGTTTTTATGGAACTCCTTTTTTCCCCCCTAGCAGAAATTAGACGAGAGATTCAAAACCTTTTTTGAGAAAACGCTTGGCTCACGATGATAAAACTATCTTCAGCATATAAGATGCTTACCTATTTTAAATTAACTGGAGGAGTATCACAGCAGGACTGGATGTATCCTAGTTCATCTCAAAGCTATTGTAAAATAAGTGAGGAAAAAGCCAAACTAAAATGCATTGTATTTTATATCACTTGAGATTGAAATCTAATCTGTCAGGAGATTCATCCACATAGTTCTGACTCTTGTAAAGGTATGAAAATACAGGTCTAGCAGAAATAGTAGTATAATGTGATTTGTGTTAAGCTTATAAAACATGGTCCATCGCATATTAAAGGGTAATGATGGATAGGTGACTACTGTGAAACCTCTTATCTTATTCTTGCTGATTTCTCAGAAAGATGAAAAGAAGCAGCCAGTACAACAGTTGTGTCTATGATCTGGTAGCATGAAGATTTAGTGGTAGAGCTGAGTTTAATACCAAAATCCTATAACCATTTCCACATTTTTACTTCCATAACTGTATATAATATTAACAACTAACAATTTAACACTGCCTAAGACAACTAGAAAGTCAAATTTAAAATCTACAAAGGAAGGAATGGACAAAATCAAGTATTTGTTGAATGTTACGAGGCACGCTGTACCACCTAAATAACATGATGAAAAGGATACATTGATCTGGTTGATTAATCTTCAGTCCTATTACCAAATATATTTGGATTAATTCTGTTACTCTTTTGTCCTTCTTACATAGTCATGGCAGCGTATTTAGCATGGTAAGGATGATTGCAAATGAAATCCCCAAATCCACCTTTGGAATTCAAGGAGCTCAAGCTGAAAAGTAAAACAATATTGTTGCATGTTTTTGCTTTATTTCAGAGTATTATATCTGGCAATCCCTTTCCTTCAGTTTGAATTCGTTTCTCTGATTGTGTCTTGCTTGCTAATGGGATACTGCACTAATTTATATGGTAAGCCTCCAAGCTGCATTCTCTGTGATCCCGCAGCATCATTAGAGCTCAAAACTGCTCATCATTATTCATGCTAAGAAAGAATGTGGCATGTCGATGATTCTTGGAAAACATTTTTTATTACTACAGACTGAAAAAATGTGGTATTGTTAATCCTAAAATTCAGGAACTGTTGATGCAGGACATGGATGTCCTTTTTTATTTCAATAAATTAATGTACAATTGCTTCCTTTTTGGTTCATCTGGTTTATGTACTTGGTTTCCTGTATTAAAAATACACTAACTAATTTCACTGCAGGATTTTTAAAAGCTGTGTTTATGGGGCTTTTTTTTTTTAATGGTAACCATTCACTTATAATTTTTAGACTAAAACCAGCTTGAAAACTGGGGAAACATTTGTAAATCTCTATCCCAAATACTAAGATCATTGCTGTTGAAAGAAAGAACACCAGAAAATCCAGAAAGAAACTTGACTTTAATAATAATATATAAATGCCACCATAAAACTATGTGTATTATTAGGTAAGACACTTAAACTTTTGAAGCCTTAATTTGCTCACCCATAAAACTGGGTTAGTAATTTATCTTCTCTGGCAATCTCATAGGACTCTTGAAGGGCTAAATGACATAATGTTTATGAAAGAGCCTTGAAAACTATAAAGTGCTTTATAAATTTAAGGTAATATTATCATTAATTATTTTTTACTAAAGATAATATTTACTAAAGATAATATTTTTCCATTTGTTAAGTATATTCTTTGTTGTTGTGCAAATACAAAACCATTTTTAGTAATTCCCATTCTGCTCCAAGTGAAGGAATAGATACATTAATAAATAACAACATGCTTTATGAAATTGTGATCATCTGTAACATTTTTTAAAGATTTTATTTATTTATTTGACAGACAGAGATCACAAGTAGGCAGAGAGGCAGGCAGAGAGAGAGCAGGAAGCAGGCTTCCTGCCAAGCAGAGAGCTTGATGCAGGACTCTATCCCATGACCCTGAGATCATGACCTGAGCCGAAGGCAGAGGCTTAACCCACTGAGCCACCCAGGAGCCCACATCTGTTAACTTTTTTAAGAAAAAGCAACCACATGTTTTCAGCATGGTTTCATTTGTCCGTCAAACAAAAGAAGTGCAATATAACATTTTACTGAATTTCAGGCTGGGCCATAGGACCTCTTCAATGAATTCATTTTCCTTCTTTCTATAATAAGCTTTCAAATGTGTCAGATTGTACACAATGGCATGATACTGCTATTGATTTTGGTTTCCTATGGACTAACCTTTTCTTTTATGTTTGTTGTTTTAGAATTATTATTTTCAAATAACAAAATCATAGAAAACAAAACTGCAATATAACCAGTAATTTTATTTAAGGAGCATGGATTATTGGGTTGATAGTCAAGGGTTCAATTATAATTTCTTCACCTTTTCTGCTGCTCAGATTTGTTTGTTTGTAAAATTAAATGGAGTAATTATCACTATTTCTTAGGGTTTTTGGAGTAGTAAATAAAACAAGTTAGGCACCTTATCTGGTGCACTATAGATTACAGATAATTTTGGATACATTTCACACATTCTCTTAAGAAGATCTGCTTAAAATACACATTGCTTTCTGAGACAAGACTTCTCCCCTCGATTTTCACTTTGGCATGGACATATTATCAAATTACCTGTGGGGATGGGAATGATGATTTAAAATCAATATATGTAGTGATGAGAAGGGTGACATTAAAAAGAATTAGTATTAAAGACCCAGAGAATTTAGAGAAAGTGAGCTCCAAAACATGGAGCTCAATACATTTCAATTTATTTAAAGAATCACACTTTAGTTCAGAATTTCCATTAGAGAGGTGCATTTTTTATTCATACTTTGATCCATGATATGTTGATTAATTCCTTCTGCAATTATTAAATCATTCATATACTCATGTGCATGTAACCATGATAGTGAAGTCTCTACAATTCTTGTTCTATGTTAGGCAGTGAAGACAGCTGGATCATACCAGTTTATTTGACGACGACATCAACTTCTCTTCTTTCCATGTATGGTTTTGTCAGGAATTTTGATTGTACTCATTCTCTTTTCACACTGTTAAAAAATTAGAACCAGAGCTGGGGACTTTGCAGCTTTGTCTTAGAATTAAAGTGATTCACCCAGCAGAACTTAATGGGTTAACAATGCAAATTGAATAAATCTTTCCCATTTAGCCAGGATACCATAATTTGACAGATAGCAAGTTAGATTATAGGCTGTTTACTCCATTTCCTTTTTTTCATACTTCCCTAGGTTAATTCAGTATTGAACAAGTTTCAGATAACTTGAATGTATAATTTATTCATTCAGAAGATTATGTTTTCAAGATAGTATGAAAAATGTCTTAATAATAGAGAAAAATCTAGTATTTCAAAACAATTAAATATGAGCACATTTTTAAAGAAGTCATGACAGGAAAGTTTGCCATATCACTGATCACTGTGAATATAATGTATTACTGTCCTTTTTTTTTTGATAATAGAAGCTTCAAAAATTTTCATTTGGCCTGATTTATAAGATGGTCAAACTTGGACATTAAACTGGATGTTCTGATGAGTGTAAAGCTTTATTCTGATTTTCTAATAAGTTCAACATCAGTACATGAACCCAGGCTTCTTTCATCTGCTCTGTGAATAGATTGGGTAGTTTTAATGCAAAAGCAAACTCCTCTGGAGACACCTTCAAAGAGATTTTAGCATTGAGTCTGAAAGATTTTTTTTTAAGTAAATTGGATTTCTAAAATTGATAGTTGCTATTAAGTATAAAGATGATGTAACTAATTTTAATTTATAATAAGGTGGAGCTATTACAGAACATTAACATTTGAATGTTCATGTGTTTAAAAGTCTTCCAGTTGATGAGTATATGAATATATTAATTTCATATATTTCTATAATTTTTGAAATGGCCTATAATTTCACAAATGAAACTATAATCAACCATGTAATTTTTTTAAATATAAAAATATATTACTTTACTTTCTTTAAGTTGAATTCCCTTCTGAGAAAAAACAATATACCATACATTCAAATGCACACACCTGCACACATGCTGTCAGTGTCCACTTAAGATTTTTTCATGTGGATTTATGCTCAAGACTGTTATTCTAATCATGATTGCAATAATGCACTTTTACTATTAACTATTACATTTAGCCTGCATAACCCACTAGTAATAACAAATATACCTATTAGAAGTGAATTATGATTTTTCTTTACTCATGCCACAACACTCCTGACACAAAATTCATAGGTTTTCTCTTATAGTGAAAAATTCTCCAACTCTCTAGATATCATCTGGGCTGCTACAATTCAGTTATGGCACTATACCAAGTTAGTAAAGACCCCATATGTTAAGGGCTCAGTCCCATAAGAATGTGTCCCATTTTAGATGCCAGTCACAGGTAGTGGATCCCCCAGTTACCCACACTTGCATAAACTTGGCTAAATATTGAGGTTTCCCATGATTCTTTCCTCAGGTTGGATAATTTGCTGTAGTGGCTCTGAGGATTCAGGGAAATTATTTATGTTCTCCCAGATTATTACGAAGGATATAAAAAAGAAGACAGATGAACAAGGCAATATCTGGAAAGGTTCCAAGCCAGGGGCTCCTGTCTTTGATGAGTCAGGATGTACCACCTTCCAAACACATGGCCAGAAGCTCTCTGAACCTCAGAGTTTGTGGATTTTTATGGAGGCTTCATCACGGAGGGTTGATCACTCTGAACTGCCATCCCCAGAGGATTGGAGGTGGGGCTGAATGTTCCAAACTTCTAACCAGGGTCTGATTTTTCTTGTAACCAGTCCCCTTCCATGTAGATACCTAGTCACTTTCTTAGAACAAAAGATGTTCCCAGAACTGCCATCACTCACGAGATTCCGTGGGGTTACCTGAGCAGAAATCAAGAGTCCCATACTCAACCTAGTGAGCCTCCCAGGAGCTCCTGTGTATTTATTTTTGTTGATTGAATGAAAGGAATATTTATGGATTGAAAATACAGATGTATACCATAACTTTAAATGTGGTTTTAAATAGCTTTCCATTAAAATTAATGAAAATTTTAAAAAACAAAATTTTATTTTAAAAATAGAGCATTGTTTTTGCCAACTACATATGTATAAGTGACACATTTGGTTTGATAGAAATGATTGGTCTTTTTTATTAGTTGAAACATTTGACTATAATTAGTAGAAATCTTGACTCAAAAGTGGTTTCTATGCACCTTAATTCTTCTCCAGGTTGGATGCACTTGGAAATATCATGGAGATCGTTTCTGATTCAGTTGGCCTGGGATGGGTCCCAGAATTTACATTTATTTAAATTTATTTTCAGTGTTACAAAATTCATTGTTTATGTACCACACCCAGTGCTCCATGCAATATGCGCTCTCCAAAATACCCACCACCAGGCTCACCTAACACCCTCCCCTCTCCAAAACCCTCAGTTTGTTACTGATCTTGATAGCCATGGACCACGTTAAAACAGCTCTGCCTTAAACAAAAAGGTATGTTGTCGAGTCTGAAGGTTGGTCACACTCCAAGATGTAACTGAGTCCCAGGTTAGTTGGTTTGTACTTTCCTTGCATTTCTCTACTCTGTGCTCTACCAATACATGTTGGATTTGTTCTCAGGCAGGCTTCCCTCAGGGCCACAGTACGACTGCAGAAAGCAACTGAGGCAGAAAGCTTCCCTATTCACATTCAACAAAAGAAAGAAAAAGCTTTTTTTGAATCCTGGAACATGAGGTCTTTTGTTAGAATTAAATAGACCAACATAGGCCATGCACTTAACTCTGAATGAATAAAAGTTGCCAGGGAATTACATGGTCTGTTTGGCTTATGCCAGTGTTCCTACACTAATTACTGGTGAGGGGGTTAGGCTTGCTTTGACTGGCTAACACTAATCAGGCTCATTTATGGAGCTATGGATAAGATCGACTTTTCTAAGTCATAGGGTCTGGACTGAATGGGATAGACCATTGAACAAAATGAGTGTTCTCTTATGATGGTGGAAGTGTTCTCTTAGGATGGCACTGGTTGGCCACTACTAGCAACACGACTACCACTTTCAAATACTGACAAGATGTGTGCACCCATAAACCAGTCCATAAAAAATGGGAAAAAACAGATGAGACTAATCATATCTGATTGGTAAAATAAATCTTTGATTAGATGTATTGTTTTTAAAATACATAGAGTGTTCACTAAATAAAACTTTTTTTTTTCTTTTAAAGATTTTATTTATTTATTTGACAGACAGAAATCGCAAGTAGGCAGAGAGGCAGGCAGAGAGAGAGAGGAGGAAGCAGGCTTCCCGCTGAGCAAGGAGCCTGATGTGGAACTCGATCTCAGGACCCTGGGACCGTGACCTGAGCCGAAAGCAGAGGCTTAACCCACTGAGCCACCCAGGCGCCCCGAAAACTTTATTTTTTATAGTTCTTTAGTGGACAATACCCAATAACATTTTTTTCTTTACTACATTAGTCAGTATAATTAATTTGTCTCTCAACCATTTTTGAAAAGTAAAATATTTTGAGGTTGTCTTGTGTTCTTTCAAAATTAAGTTATATGATTTATTTATTTATATTTCATTAAAAATTAAGGTATAATCAATATATATTATACTCTAACAATGTATTTGTTTTAGGTTTACAACATAGTGATCTTATATTTGTCCAGTTAACAGTAAGTCCAGTTAACATCTATCACTACACCGTTACAAATTATTTTTTCTTATGATGCTAAGCTCAGGATCTGCTTTCTAGAGATACAATACAGTATTATTAAGTATAGTTAATAGACTCCATCCTCAGAAGTTATTTTATAACTGGAAGTGTTGTATCTTTTGACCACTTTCACCCATTTTACCTATGCTCCTCCTCCTACCCCCTACCTATGGCAACCTCTAATTTATTCTTTGTACCTGTGAACTTCATTTTTTTTCCAGATTCCACTTATAAGTGTATTTGTCTTTCTTTGTCTTATGTATTTCAGTTAACACAATGCCCTTAAGGTTCATTCATGTCACAAATGACAAAATTTCCTTATTTTTTACAGCTGAATATCTATCTATCTATATTTTTTTCTTTTATCCCTTCATCCATTGGTAAACATACTGCTTCCATGTTGTGGCTATATGTAAATAATGCTGCAATGAACATAAGGGTACATATATCTTTTTGAATTAGTGTTTTGGTTTCTTCGGGTAAATACCTGGTAGTGAAATAGTTGAATCATGTCGTAGTTCTGTTTTTAACTGTTTTGTGGGATATCCAGACTGTTTTCTGTAGTAGTTGTACCAATTTACACGCCCACTAATAGTGCACCAATAATGCCTTTTCTCCACATCTGCACCAACACTTGTTATTTCTTTTTAATTTTTAAGGGGGAGGGGCAGAGGAAAAGGAAGAGAGAATCTTAATATAGGACTAGACCTCATGAACCTGAGATCACAACCTGAGCCTGTGTCATACCAGATGTTTTAGCCATATCCTTACATGGGTTTGAGATATCTTCATCCAGTGGTATCTTACATCCCAATCTTTTAGGATTTACATGTCAACCATTCCAGGAAATCCGTAAATGCTTGTTTGTGAGTCAATAAATAGTGAAAAAGGATGAGGAGAGAACTAGTGGTGTAGTATAAGGAACAATGGATTGAAAGTGATCAGAGTCATCTTCCTAGATAGGAAATAGTCTCTATCCTAGTTTTAGTACATGCTACTCAACAGAGGGAAATACTGTGTGATAAGTGTTTCCTTTTCTGTTCCACTTGTACCTATATATACCAAGAGACTGGTAATGAACAGAAGAGCACAATATACCTACTTAAATTTTTCTATCTTTAAAACCCTTGGGAAATTCTAAATGAGAACAATTTATTATACTTTATAAAGCTATATTTCAATTTCATGCCCAAGTAGTGTCACTTTCATTTTTAGCTTGAAGCCATTGTAACCTGATGAAGAGACACATGGGATCACAAATTAGCTCCCTTGAGAAGACTTTCTATTTTTAGTCAGGGCCTTCTGTAACTCAGGGAAAAAAAAAATCAGAATTTTGGGTAATATTTTCTCTCTTTCCTTTCTAAGAAAGGAGTTATTTTTGTTATTCATTCTTTGTTTGGAAGAAAGATGTTCATTTTTCATGGAAATGTCTGTTTTTAATTATATATATTAAGTCAAACATTTTCCCCTCCATTTGTTGTCAGATGATCCTTTATTGAAATATTTTCCTTTGTGGTTGTTAACTAGCTGGTCATTGCACTGCACCACTATTGATGTCATGAGGGCGGCGGCATTAATATTGCAGCACACAAATTGGACAGTTTCCAGGATCTTTTTTTTAATGGTTTCAGAGAATTCTTTGGCTAAAAATCAGTGCCGCATCTGTCAGGCAATGTTGACAATCTCATCAAAAGTGATATTTTCACTGGGCTAAATGCCTTTCTGCTTCTTTCTGTCTCTTGGAGGTTCCTTGAGGGCTTTGATAATCAGGTCAGAGACAGAAAGTACCACTTCAATCTGGGTTGTCCGTTCTGAATGGTCAGTATCACTGTTGTCCTGA
Organism: Mustela nigripes; assembly: GCF_022355385.1. Taxonomy (NCBI): domain Eukaryota; kingdom Metazoa; phylum Chordata; class Mammalia; order Carnivora; family Mustelidae; genus Mustela; species Mustela nigripes. Next base: position 49,258,614 of record NC_081566.1, read on the forward strand.
GACCCTCCCAATCACTGGTTGCCTTGGAGATATCATAACCAGCTTTTTTTTTGGAGACGGACTCAGGGGGTCTATCTTCCAGGACAGGGTAGATGTGGCACTGAGTGCCCCACCAGCACACCTTGGTTACCTCAGGTATATGATTTTGATTTTGTGAGGTTCAAACTTAGGCAGCATAGTGAAGGCGGCTGGTGGGAGATGAACCAGGATCCGGGAGGACCAAAGACAATTGTAACTTTATCTCCTCTGAGCTGAAAGCCAAAAAGTTAGTCAATCATCTTGATGCACATATATCTAGTGTGGTTTAAAAGGGTTTCAAAATTTAACTTATAGCTGAGGTATTCTCTCTGTTAGGTTCAAAACATATCAACAAGATAAATTAAGACAAATCTCTGCCCACAAAGAATTCATAATCTCTAGAATAAACAGAGATAAAAGCAAACATTAACCCTGATACCTGCCCAGTGATGACATAAGACTACTCTTGATTTTTATTTTTTGTGTTTTTTAGTTTTTACGTTTTTAAAATTTGAATATACTTGACACATGATGTTACCTTAGTTTCAGGTGTACAACAGAGTGATTGAGCTTCTCTATATGTTATGCTATGCTCACCACGAGTGCAGCTACCATCTGTCACCATACAATAATTTTACAATATTATTCTATATTCTCTATGCTGTCCCTTTTATTCCTGTGACTTATTCTTTCTATAACTAAAAGCCTGTATCCCCACCCCCCTTCACTCGTTTTGTCCATCCCCCACCTTCCTTCCCTCTGGCAATCGTAAGTTTGTTCTCTGTATTTATAGGTCTACTTCTGCTTTTTGCTTGTCTCTCCATTTGTTCTGTTTACCAGGTTCCACATTTGTTTTCTCTGTGTGACTCATTTCACTTAGCATAATGTGCTCTTGGTCCATCCATGTTGTCCCAAATGTCAAGATCTCAACATTTTTTAATAATTGTGTCATATACATACCACATCTTTGTCTAGTCGCTTATCAAAGGGTATTTGGGTTGCTTCCATATCTTGCCTATTGTAAATAATGCTCCAGTAAACATAAGGTCACCTGTATCTTTTTAAATTATTGTTTCTGCTTTCTTTGGGTAAATACCCACTGATGGAATTACTGAGTCATAAGATATTTTTATTTTCAGTTTTTTAAGGAAATTTCAAACCCTTTTCAACAGTGGCTGTACAATTCATTTCGCCACCAGGGGGACACAAGAGATCCTTGTTCTCCACATCCTTGGCAACATTTGTCGTTTCCACTCTTGTTGATTTTAGTCATTCTGCCAAGTGTAAGGTGATATCTTATTGTGGTTTTGATTTACATTTCTCTGGTGATTAGTGATGTTGAGCATCTTTTCATGTATCATTGGCCATGACTATTCTTTGTAAGAGACATTCCTGAGGAGAGACACTGGGAAGTGGATCATGTAGTCTTCTTGTACAAGTTTAAGGGAGGTAAGCTTTTAGCTAAGTGGGAATGGTGGAGGAAACAGAGGAACAGAAGAACACCAGGAAAGAGACAATATCCTATATATATGCTCATCTTAATTTCCCTACCTATTATTGCCATGTTAATAATATCTCTTTCATAAGTGTTATGAAATTAGAATAAATGCAAATGTAAAGCACTATACATAGTAGTGTCCAATAAATGTGAACTTTTTCCATTTATACTTGACTATAGCTCAGAAAATTAATGGAAAAAAATGTTCTTTTAAATAAAATTTTGCTGCTCAGTTAGCCTCTTTGTTAACATACATTGGATCTCTCTCTCTAGCACTCAAAACTGATTTTAAACCAAGAGTTAAATCCTTAACCCAAGGAATGCATGAACCAAATATTAAGTTAGTTCTCTCACTTACAAAGGTTTATATAAGAAATATATTCTCAAACTCCAGTTTATCTAAGAATTGCTTGCTTTGATGATAGTGCAGATTCCTGGGCTTTGAGGCCTTGTTTACAACTTAGGGATGTGGATTTTTAGTAAGTACTACAGGGGATTCTAGTGTGGGTTCTCAGTAGGCAGTACTTACAGAGAATTACACTGAATGGATTTTGTCTCATTTTTAGCACAAAGTACGGCATCAATCTGGAAAGTGAAGTATGATATGTCTAGCATAGTGTATCATGGATGACATTCAATATAAAAATGGGCTAGAAAGTAGACTCTCTAGAGTCACTTGACCCAGATTTATGGAAGGTATGATTATTATTTTTTTCAGCATCATACTTAGTACATGAGATAGTCATCTGTAAGAACTAATCCCCCCTCTGAAATTAATTATCTTTTCTGCCACCCATTACTTTGTGCCCCCACTCTTATTTATTCAGATGTTCAAAATACACTCTACTTAAACTATCTACTCCCTGTTAGTCAGATATGGATAGTCAGTGAAGGTTTTAAAACTAACAGTTTCTCCCCTTTATAAACATACATGTGGTCCTCCAGACTCTTCATCCCTAAAGAAAATTGCAGTCTCTATGTGCTCAAGACATGAACTTAATGTTAATGTGAACTTAAATGGAGCATTCATTATAGGATGATTCATCTATCCTCTAAAATTTTTCACTAAGAAAAAAAAATATGTGACTTTTGGTTTGTTTGAATGACATTTTTAAAACTTGCAGTTCGATTGATAGGAATACTTCAAAATGAAGTCAAATTTTGTTTTTGTAACTAAAAAAAAAATTCCTTTATATATGTCCCAAGTAAATTTACTCTAAAAAACAAAATCTGCTCTGAACAGGATATTAATCTTATAGTGTCATTTCAGCAAAATTTGACAGATTCACATATCGATTTTCTTTTCTTGGAAAGTTGTGGTAAAAAATCATCTCATACATTAAAAGAATGATTCAGGAAATGTAGTCAATTATTTTTGATGTATTATTATTCACCTTTAAAATAGTATTTACCTCTTCCTTTTCTTGAGACATATTTCTTAGTAAATTGTGAGGATAATTTTAATAATGCAATTCAGTTAACTAAATTACACGGATAATTAATTATAGCTTTAATTGAATCCCTATATTCAAACTCCAAACTGATATTCAGTTGGGTTCCAAAGTTGCTGACTCAGGAATACAAAATTCAGATTATTATTATATCACATAGTTTCACTGTATTCTCTGTGTAGAGAGAATTAGAATATGGCATGAAGGAAGTGAAACTCATTGTTTCCAGCCTAAGGATAGGAGTAATTAAGGAGAGGTAGTTAAGTCCAATGCCTGAATCCAAATGTATCCACCTCCATACATTTGGAGAAGGAGAAGGTTAAAAATATTGAGATATTATGCAAAGTTAGAGAACCACAGGCATACAGACGTACTTCACTGGATTTGGGGGAGGACTGGAAGCCTATCAAAGAATAATTCAAAGGTGACAGGGATGTCTCGGTGATAGTAGGATAGGAACATGCTTAGATGAACCTGGGCCATTGTTCTTGGCTCCCCATAGCTTGCAAGTGGTATATAAGGGACCACAAATACCACTTACCATGTTAAGGGATTGCAGACAGATGAGAAGTGTAGTGGTAGAAGGTCAGACTCAAATGAAAAAGTCAAAATGGATCTAGTTTAGAATCTAAAGGCAGAAGGTAAAGACCATGTTCTCCAAGGAGAAAGACCACCTGAACTTTGGTTCCTCGTGGCAAATAGAGCAGCCCACTGCATATTGAACCCTCATCTATCCTCTACCTTCACACAGTTATGAAGATCACACATGCCTTTTGTTTTGAAGGAGGTTAAAAGGGGAGGGAAATGTGAAAGTTTATGCCTACAGAATCAGGAGATCTACCTAAAGAGAAATGTTTAAATACTGAAAAGGACTATATATATTATACCATGTATGACATGAGATATATGTAATATATGAAACATATTATATTTAATATATATATAAAACATGATACATATTTATATATAATTGTATGTTATAAATAATATATATTTAAGTATTAATTTATTTCTCTTTCAAAATTTTTTTTCTTTTTTAAAATTTTTATTAAAATCTTGTTAGGTAATATATAGTGTAATATTAGTTTCAGTAGTAGAATTTTGTGATTCATCATTTACATGCAATGTATTTCTTAAGTGTTAATTTCACATATTTTTTGAATGTTTACTAGATGCAAAAGCTGAGCACTGAGGATGAAAGCAATGATGTATTTAATTGAAATATATCAGAAAACCTTGAAAACCTATTTAATAGTTTCAATAAAGAATTGAATTGTGTAAAAAGCACAATTAAATGGAAGTTTTATTTTCTGTTGAAATTATTTTTTCCCTCTGTTCTAGCTATGTTTATGGAAACTGCTATTTTCTACCCATAATACATGACAAATAGCAGACTCCCAATATGTGTTTTTCCTTATGTTAAGCAACTGGATTTAGAAAAAAAAAATTACACATAGATAAGGCCACATCTCCTCTTACTCTGTTCTCAGTGATAACCTAAAAAAGTCATGTACTTAGAGAAGGAATTCAAAATATAATTTTGATTAATCTTTAATCATTTACTTTAAGAAATTACCACATAGTAATTTCTGGCAAAATGATAGGAAAAAAAATAGATTCTTGTAAGCCATCAATATACAAGATTACTACAAACACCACAATATGCTTTGATTTTATGAGATCTTGTCCATGAAAAGTACTATGTACAAGATTTCTTCAGTGGTTTTAATAAATCTTTATTTTAAATATTTATTTATTTACTTATATTAGAGACGGAGAGAAAGAGTGCAAGCAGGGGGAGGGGCAGAGAGAGGGGGAGAAGGAGGAAGCAGACTCCCTACTGAGCGCAGAGCCCCTAAGTGCTGGATCCATGACCCCAAGATCCAGACCTGCGTTCGAACCAAGAGTCTCATGCTCAACCAACTGAGCTACCCAGGTGTCCCAATAAATCTCTGCTTTAAAAGTGACATGTTCTAGGGGCACTTGGGTGGCTCAGTAGGTTAAGTTGTCTTTCTTCAGCTCAGGTCATGATCCCAAGGTCCTGGGACCAAGCCCCATATCCAGGGAGTTTGCTTCTTCCTTGGCCTCTCCTTCTGGCTTGTGCTTTCTCTCCCACTCACTCTCTTTCTCAAATAAATAAAATCTTAAAAAATAATAATAATAAAAAAGAGTAACACATTCTGAACATGCTATAAAGCCCTCTCTTTGAAATGGTGTAATTCTGCATTCATTCAGATGTCTTTTCCTTTCTAAAAAGTGGAAGGTTTTTCAGGCTAGGCTATCCACTATCCTGTCATTTAACCCTGTAACTTAGGTGTACGTCCATAGAATATATTTTCTAAGTACATGAATCTTTGTATAAAATAAATATTTAAGTAAACATAATTTAAGTGAAACTATAAACTTTTGTAGTGAACACAGAATATAATATTTGAAAAAAGAAATATGGGTAACAAAATCCAGTTTCTTTTTACCTTTAATTAAAATGTGTTTCTTAATTTTCTTTGCTGTTTTAGTTTTTATATCTCTCTTTATAGTACAAGACCTATGGTATTTTAACTACCTAATTTAAGAGAAAAATAGGGCCCTTGAGATTACTACCTGAAATATCCTGATTGCATAATTTGCAGTAATATAAATTTAGAGATTTTGCTTTTTTTTTGGCATATGCACATGCATATTCTCTACATAAAAGAGAATTAGGAATTTTTAAAAAGAGTGCAGGGAACCCATTGCTAGCTGAAATCAGTGTTACTGGAAACAATGACATTTTAATTGTGCTACTCTACTTAAAAATTCCATTTTTATTAAAAAGGAAATTATATTTTATTCTGAGGACTCATTATATACTCCATAATAATGAGACTAAATAATTGTAAGTAAAGAGAGAGGGAAATATTTTAAAGTATTATAAAAAGTTATAGGGGTGAAAGCCTTGACACTTGTTAAAATCATGTGCATGTTTCTTGGTTCAATTTGTTTCTTTGAATCAAGTACCAAATTATTATGAACAATTTACCTACAATACTTCACTAACCTAACTGATAAGAAATTCAAAATACAACAGAATTGATGTTAAATATTTTGTATGGGTTAAGCTTGAGCTAAAAAAGAATAAAATACTGTACATTTAGTAATTTTTCAAGCAAATTATTAGTTTTAATGCAGAGGAAATTTTTAAAGGAAAATACTGAAAATGTATTTTCTCTACTTATTCCCTATTCCCTTGGCTTAGCTCTAGGGCATGTGGATACATTAAAACACTTCTTAAAACTGAGATTCTGCAGTGAGTGCACAAAACTAGCCATAACATCTATTTTAGCATAATCAAATGCAAATTTTAGCAACCATTTTCAGAGTAATACATGCACTCAAAGTTTTTCAACATGCTTTTAGATTTAATAGTTCTGAGATGTGAGCTATATATAAGAAAATTAATCTAAAGCATATTTTGAATTCCTCTTTTAAGTACATGATTCTGCTCGGTAATTAGAAGGAAATACAGAAGGATGTGATTTTATATGTCTAGAGTTTTCTTAATGCCTATTGCTTTATTAAAAACTATGTGTGTATTAGAAACATGCAGCTTTTCATACATTGTCTTTATATGAATTGAAGAAATGGACTTCATATGTACTTTCTACCATAGATTCTGTTTGTGTATTTGATGAAAAGCATATTGATATATTAGCAAGGTTTATGCTCAGTCTAAAAGAATAAAAATTTTATGCTTATTAATATGTGCTGCTGTGTTCCCTTTTGTCCCCAGGGAGGGGTGTCTTTCTCATCAGACCTAGAATTTCTCATCCTTCCTAGAATTACATCAAAGTCAGAAGGCCAATGTCAATCAATAACTTGTGTTGACATAAGTAATACCTATTCCTATCTTGGTCTTAAGAGAATTCTGTAGTTATCCTAACTGCACTTACTGGTCCTTTGATACACACTATATATATGAACATGATGTAAATACATACACACATACGCACACTTATAAATGTGTTTAAAATATTCAGTGCATATGTAACATTTTCTAGAGTCCCTCAGTTAATGTTCAAGTAAATATTACAAATAAAACAAAATTAGAACCTCGTACTAAATACATTATTATCCTAATATTATAACTAAAGATATTTCAGCTCTTGAAAATTAGATCCGATGAGTATGGGTAATTTCTTTTAAAGATTTTATTTATTTGAGAGAGAGAGAGAGAGTGAGTGAGCTGGGAGAGGAGCAAAGGGAGAAGAAGAGAAACTCCATTGTATATATGGACCATATCCTTTTTATCCATTCATCTGTTGAAGGGCATCTTGGCTCTTTCCACAGTTTAGCGGTTGTGGCCATTGCTGCTATGATCATTGGGGTACAGATGACCTTTCTTTTCACTACATCTGAATCTTTGGGGTAAATACCCAGCACAAAGTCATAGGGTAGCTCTATTTTTAATTTTGATTTTTAATATAATTTTTGATTTTTTGTGGAATCACCACAGTGTTTTCCAAAGTGGCTGCACCAACTTACATTTCCATCAACAGTGTAAAAAGGATCCCCTTTCTCCACATCCTCTCCAACACTTACTGTTTACTGTCCTGTTAATTTTAGCCATTTTAACTGGTATAAGGTGGTATCTAAATGTGGTGGGTTTTTTTTTTTTTGCCATTTTATTTTATTTTATTTTTTCAGTGTTCTAGCATTCATTGTTTATGCCCCACACCCAGTGCTCCATGCAGTACAGTGCTCTCCATAATACCCACCACCAGGCTCACCCAACCCCTCCCCCACAAAAAAACCCTCAGTTTGTTTCTCAGAGTCCACAGTCTCTCATTATTTGTCTCCCCCTCCAATTTCCCCCGACTCACTTTTCTCCATCTTCCAATGTCCTCTGTTATTCCTTTTTCTCCACAAGTAAGTGAAACCATATGATAATCGACTCCCTCTGCTTAATTATTACACTCAGCATAAGCTCTTCCAGTCCCATCCATGTTGGTACAAAAGTTAGGTATTCATCCTTTCTGATGGAAGCATAATACTTCATTGTATATATGGGCCATATATCCATTTGTCTGTTGAAGGGCATCTTGGTTCTTTCCACAGTTTGGTGACTATGGCCATTGCTGCTATGAACATTGGGGCATAGATGGCCCTTCTTTTCACTACATCTGTATCTTTGGGGTAAATTAGTGCAATTGCAAGGTCATAGGGTAGCTCTATCAATGCAGTTTTGATTTGAATCTCCCTGATGGCTGATGATGGTGAATATTTTTTCATGTGTCTGTTGGCCATTTGTATGTCTTCTTTGGAGAAGTATCTGATAATGTCTTCTGCCCATTTTTTGGCCTGATTATCTGTTTTGTATGTGTTGAGTTTTGAGGAGTTCTTTATAGATCTTGGATATCAGCATCTTGTCTGTAGTGTCATTTGCAAACATCTTCTCCCATCCACGGGTTCCCTACTTGTTTGTTGACTGTTTCCTTTGCTGTGCATAAACTTTTGATCTTGATGAAGTCCCGCAAGTTCATTTTAGCTTTTGTTTCCTTTGCCTTTGGAGACATGCCTTGGAAGAAGTTGCTGTGGCCCGTATCGGAGAAGTTAGTGTTCTTCTCTAGGATTTTGATAGATTCCTGCCTCACGTTGAGGTCTTTTATTCATTTCAAGTTTATCTTTGTGTATGGTGTAAGAGAATGACTGAGTTTCATTCTTTTATACATAGCTGTCCAAATTTCCCAGCACAATTTATTGAAGAGACTGTCTTTTTCCCACTGGTTGAGAGAGAAGAAGATAAACTCAAGCAGGCTCTGTGCTGAACACAGAGCCTGATGTGGGACTTGAGCTCAGGACCCTGAGATCATGCATGACCTGAGCCAAAACCAAGAGTCAGTCACTTAACAGACTGAGCTACCCAGGTGCCATTAGGTAATTTTTTTATTTAGACATGTTCCATTCCAATCTTGAGATTTCAGCCTGCTCATAACTACAAACAATGGACAGTAAGAAGATAGTAAAAAACTCAAAGTAATTAAACCTAACCAAAGGATTTCATTACATTAAAAACATTTCTATAGAATACAATTTAAAAATCATAAAACTTATCTCAAAGAAAGTCTTAATTAGTTTAAGACTTTCTCTCTAAGCTTCTCTCTTTCTCCTCTCAAATAATTAAATTTTTTTAAAAAATAGAAAAAATAAATATTTATACTGGAAAAGATCAAAAGTGAGCTTTTCAGGGAAACCCTTTTAAACAAGTGCTCCCCTTACCTGTTCCACAATATATGTAACTCAGGCAAGAGTTCCAAGTATACTGCTTTTGAGCTAGGTAACCTTAAGTTACTTCATTTCTAAAAATCTCATATTTTTCCATCAGTAAATTGGGAATAATAGTAGTATCTACCTCAAAGATTAGTTGTAAGAATTAAGTGACATAAGCTCTACATATGTCTCTGAGTCCCTTGTCTATAGTAAGATGATCGAACACTTTAGACAATATTATTAGTATTACCAATAGTATTGCAACTTTTAGGATTATAGAGTCCAGTTTGGCATTATTTATTAAGATATTATTATTTTAATTTCATTTTTATATTATGAAAGTGTACAGATCAGAATATAATTTTAAAGCCCCCTTTAAAAGAAGTATTAATCATCTGGCACCAAGACATTTTTGAAGCTAATCTCCAAAAGAATCTTTATAATTACAAAGTTTAGGGTGTTTGACCAAGCTAATCTCTGATTCCATTTTTAACTTCATACCTTCTGCTGTACTAACCAAGTAAAATGACAGTGCATTGAAGATTAGGGTTATGTACACATTACCATTCCCAGCGAAATACAAAGAACTGAAGAGAATGGCTTCTGAAAACTAATTTGTAGTGCCTATCCTACTTCAAGTATGGAGTGTAAAGTGATAAAGTTAACTAACTGCCTTTAATGCTTAAAGTGATGAAGACAGACACATTTTGGTCTCTATCACTGACCCTCAGAATCTGGCAAACCATGTTATCTAACATCAGTAGATCACAGTTAAGTTACGGTGTATTTACAGCTCAATCATTTCCTACCTGTAGATCACCACAGGAAGACCTAGTTTTGGAGAAGTGGCTAAAAAGAGCATTTCTATTTCTTATAATCCCTAAGAAACCTATAAGGTTTTTAAAAAGTCAAGTTACTCTTTTCAAGTTTCTATTTAAATAGAGCTATTTTAAAATCTATTGTTCTATACCATATATAATTTTTGTTTGTTTTCTAGTGGCTAATCTGAGACTAGCTATTTATCATGATGACAAGTTGCTCTCATAGCATTTTAACATTATATAACGCACTTTCTAATTTAAGTTCAAATGCTAATCATTCTAAGTAGAATAGCAATTACTTATCAGCAATGGAATGCAACATATAGTTTATTAGGTATCTATTTAGAGACATTACTATGAGGCAGGATGAAGTTTTATAAATGAATAATCCATATCCCCTTCCTTGCAAAAGCTGTTTCAAGAAGTCTCTCTCATCTCATCATGAAGAAGTCTCTTCATGATGAAAATAGAAACATTTTCATAGTGTTTAAACAAGCTGTTATCACCTCTATCAATTAACAACAATAAAAACCAAGAAAACTCTCTTGACCCTTGACCATTACCATACATTTCTGTACACTTTTGAATAGTAAAACTCATCAGAAGAAATTTATATACATTTTACTGCCAATACTTCTTCCATTTTTTCTTGCATCCATTCCAGTTAGAGTTTGACTTAACATAACCGCAACATTAAGCAATCTTAAATTCACCGAGAATTCCCACGTTCCTAGAATCAATGGTGAATTGATTCATTTCAGTTCTAATAATATCTTTCTCCATTTACTAAGGTCTTAATGCTTCAAAGAAAAGGAAATGATCAAAAGTGCCAAATGATATGATTTAAGCTTACAATTTTATTTTTGCAGAAGAAAGGAAAATATCTCTTCCAATTCATAGAGTCCTTCACATCAATATGATTAGGTCAAATTAAATCCTATGTAATTTCCCTTGATGATAGTAACTTTGATATATTGACCTCCCCTTAGCCTAAAACATTTAGTTCCTAACCCGGTTATTTGCAAGGCAAGATAATGGTATTTTTATTTTTTATCAAAATCTATTCTTGGGATTAGGATTTTTTTTTTAAAGATTCATGAACCGTATGATGTATGGCTGGATATCCTAAAATTAAGATTCCACTAGAAAGAAAACATGGGGGAATAAGGGAATGGCCAGTAGGGAGTGATCGCCACAAGTAGTTTTAAATTCATTTTCACCTTTTTTTGGTGAGGATTGTACCATGTACAAGCACACCAGATCTTGACCACTCATATGCCCTTATAGCTAATAAAAATATAATGAAATATTTATCATAATGTTGCATTTTAACACATTTAATTTTTTCCTCTTTATTTTGAGCTAAACAATTTTGCCTGGTACACAATGTTATTTTTGTCTTGAATATTCTTCTAGACCCACTTTGCCTCATTTCTACTTTATATACTAAAACATTCATTCATTATTCATTCAAGCATTCATTAAACATCGACTTCTGTGCCCAGTACCCTGCTACATTTAATAAATACGCTAAAACCTGCTTAGAACCTTTACATCAAGAAAGTCTTTCCTACTATCTCCTAGGCATATAATCTCATAACATCCTGTATATCTTTATAGAACTGTTGCAGGATTGTGATTATTAATCTTTGTGGATTTTCCCACTTGACTATAAGCATGGTGATTATGATTTCCTACCACTCTATTACTGATATGGAGTCATATTAGTTTCCTAGGACCATTCTAACAAGTTATTACAAACTGGGTGGCATAAAACAATAGAAATCCATTGACTTACAGTTCTCAAGACTAGAAATCCAAAATGAGGGGTCAGTAGGGTCATGATTTCTGAAGGAAATTTACTTATCTCTTCACAGCTTCTTGTGGTTGCTGGCAATTTTTGGTGTACCTTGGCTTATAGGTACATCTCTGCCTCTGTCTTCACATTGCATTTTCCCTGTATGTCTTTGTTTCTTAATTACACTTATGAGTCTGAGGATACCAATCATTGGACTCATATTAATCCAGTATGACCTTATTTTCAAAGACGATTTCCAAGTAATGTCTCATTCACAGGTACTGGGGTTAGGACTTAGACATATATTTTTAGGAAACAAAATCAACCTCATACTCTATAGAGTCTGGAATACTGCAGTAACTCAAAAAATGTTGTTGATTAACAGATTGAGTGACTGTCCCAATCCCATGAAAACTGAAGTATATAGTCACATTCTATATAACCTGAAATATTGCAATTTCATGAAGGGAAGATAATCTACTATTCATTTTCAGTGCCAACTTAGAGAAATAATTCTTTTATAATTTATGCTAAAATATGTTTATGCAGCCTGTATTTGTATGTTTATGATGGACAATTTATTCTTTGGGAATATTTATTTTATTTTTACTAGTTGGTCAACTGTTAATATAATAATTATATCCATAATTATATATGCATATAATTGATGCACATGCATATAAGTATAAGAATTTTTTAAAAATTCATTTTAAAGTGCTACTTTGAATACTGCATTGAAAAGTGACTGCAGTGTTGCAAAGGTCAAAGCAAGGAGGTCACTGTGTTGCATTGATCCATATGAAAGATGAAGGTGATTTGTACCAAGGTAATAGTCTTGGAAATGGTGAGAAGTGGCTAGTTCATGCATACAACTAAAGATGTAGTTGAATTGGAAATAAAGTTAGAATTGTCAAGGATGACACTAGATACTTTGCTTAAGCAAGAGCAATGATGAAGTTGTCATTTATTTAGAAGAAGAGGGATTGTTTGGAAGATTATGTTTTGGGCAAGAAAATCAGAGTTTAATTTTGAATTTATTGAGTTTAGGATTTATTAGACTGCCAAGCAAAGATGTCCAGAAGATAATGCAGCATTGTGGCATGAAGTTCACCAAAGAAATCCAGGCTGAAGATAACAAACTTGTGAGTCATTGTAAAGAATGGCATTTAAAGCTGGGAAGCTGGATGAAGCATCAAGGGGGCTAATGTCTACGGGCAGGAAAGTACGGTGTCCTGAGAGTCAAACTCACTCTACGCCTTGTAATTTCTTCACGAATTCTCATACAACTTCAATTACAGACTCATCCTCATGTTTAACCTTTTTTGATGGTCTCTCATTTTCATTGCCCTTCTTATATTTTAGCATCCAAAATTAAACAGTGTTCCAAATTCATTTTGACAGTGCGGAGTGTAGTGAGCTTATCAATTCCCATGATAAGCACACTATAACTCTATTAATGCTGCCCAGGATTAAATTAGCTTCTGCTAGCTTGTCATATTATTTGCTTTGATTAACTGAAAATCCCCAGATCCTTGGCATGTGAACTGTTTTCAAGCCAAGGTTCCTCCATCCTTTAACTTTTACTATTGATTTCCAGAAATTATATCCAGAAATTTGCATTTATCCTTATTAAATGTCATCATTTGGTTTCAGCTGATTTTTTGCCTTTCCGATTTATTCTCATTCTTGAGTCAGCAATCAAATAAAACAGCTATGGTTTTAAAGTAGGTACCATATCCAAACCTGATAAGCATACATTAATTGCCTTCTGTAATTCATCAACAGCTGAAGAGAGGAGGTCTGTAGCTATCTGTTTGAAATATCTTCACAGAAAACTAGTGATTCTTCACACTAAGAGACTGTGTTTCTTGTCGGTGATGCTGGTATTTGCAAAAGCATTTATAAAATCAAAATGATTAGTTCTGGGTTTTTTCTTTGTTTGCTTTACTTTAAAAGAATAGGAATATTAATTATGCTATACTATGAATAAAGGCATAACAAAATCATTTTCACTATTAGCATATTTTAAGAAATGGCTAGCAAATATAGGCTGATATGAGTTGTAAACTTCATACTTGGATGGTCAGTCATTTAACCCTTAGTGAAACTCTAAACTAGATCATGTTATCATCTCCATTTTACAGAAAAGAAAGCTGAGGCTTAAGGAATTTAGTATAGTAATTCTTCAACTAGTCATCAACACGCGAAGAGTTGTTATATCACCACAGACATCTGACCCCAGAGCTCCTGCACCTTATCCACTAAGCTGGAGTGCCTCCTTGTACATTAGTTTAAGGAGGTCAGTGTAAAATTAGAATCATAAGTAATTTCTTCGCCAGATGAAATTACTACAAATATTTTCAACTGTAGATTTTCAATTTTTTGAATATATATATATTTAGGCAGTAAAAAAAAAGTTATTACATAAATGCTTTTAACACGTGACTTTTTTTTCTTTACTTAAAAACATACATTGGACACATTCTCATGCCAAAGAGAATAGACCCATAGCATTGATTAAGTGAATATATAGTTTATACTTACAGGATATGTCATTATTTTATCTATCTCCTATCACTGAACAGTTTCTTACTATTTTTTGTTTTGAACAAAGCTGATAAAAATATCCATTATAAAATTATAGTGACTGTGTTATAGTGGTTTGAAATCACATAGTCTAAACTTTAATCTAGGGTGCTCCACAGAACACCGAAATGAGAAGTGATTTATTTGTGTCTGAAAACTAAGAGTTAGTATTTTTACATTTATATGTGTGCAAATGATCTCATTATTTCTATTGACTATGAGCCTGAAAGTAAAATTTGGGATACATAAAATATTTATAGTATTTTTACATTTTGATATACATGTAAAATTTCTCTCCAGAGCCCATTAAAATTTTACAATAGCAAAACACATTTAATTACATTGATACAGATCAGAGTTTTCATTTTTCATTACTTAAAGTAAGAAATGACATTTAAAGTTTGGCTTTCCCAGAAAAGATCTGTAACTCATGTATGTTCTAGAATTTACTTTTACAAAAATGAAGTTATTTCCTCCTATTTTATATAAAACTTAAAGTAATAGGTTTTTTTTTAAGATTCAACTTTGATAGCTACATACACATAATCCTACACTAATAGATATTAAAAAATAAAAGTTCAAAAAATGAAAGTAATGGTAAAGTGATGCAAAAGGAATTCAGAACCAAAAGTTTTCCATCAGTAAAATAATGTGGGATGATATGATATTGCACATTTTCATATACTAATGAGGTGATCATTTTAGTACTGAAGTGGTTACTCATGTTTAAAGAGAGTGCCTGACTCATATTTCTAAAACTGGTTGAAGATAACAATGTTCCTGGGCCCCTCCACAAGAAAAGTTCTATGATTGATTACATAAGAACAGAGAGTTTAATTTACCAGAAAGTAAGAAGCCAGAAAACCAGTACTGATAAACGATGTATCAGTTTAGATGTTGCCTTCAACTAATACTCTGGTATTAATCTAAAGAGAATGGACTCACTTATAAATTTCTGTTCAGGGGTGCCTGGGTGGCCCAGTTGTTAAGTGTCTGTCTTCGGCTTGGTCATGGTCCCAGCGTCCTGGGATTTGAGCCCTGTATCAGGGCCCCTGCTCAGCAGGAAGCCTGCTTCTCCCTCTCCCACTCCCCCTGCTTGTGTTCCCTCTCTCGCTGTGTCAGATAAATCAAATAAACGAACGAAATCTTAAAAAAAAAAAAAAAAAAAAACTTCTTTTCACCTCAAATCATCTTTCTTGGCCAACATATGAAAGGGAGTCTCTACCTACAAATGTTTTTCATTATTTGAGGATTATATATGTATCAAAAATGACAAAAATATTGATAATGATGTTTCCCAGTTATACAGATGAGATGATTTATATTGTGCATCCTAAACCTCACTCTGAACATTGTTTAATTATCAAATATTTTTAAAATATTTCTTTAAATTCCAATTTGTTGACATACAGTGTAATATTAGTTTCAAGTGTACAATATAGTGATTTGACACTTCCATACCTATCCAGTCGCTCATTATAAGTGCCCTTTTTAATCCCCATCACCTATTTAACTCACCCTCCCATCTACCTCCCCTCTGGTAACCATCAGCTTGTTCCCACAGAAGCATGGACTGGAATATTACTCAGCCTTAAAAAAGAAGGCAATCTTGACATTTGCAATACACAAATATTTTTAACATTTGCTATTTGAAATGTTTACCTTTCATTTCACACATGGTTATGATATACTTTAGAAACTGAATTTAGGGGGTGCCTGGGTGGCTCAGTCATTAAGCATCCATCTTCAGCTCAGGTCATGATCCCAGGACTCTTCCCTTCCTCAACGGGAAGCCTGCTTCACCCTCTCCCTCTCCCCTACTTGTATTCCCCCTCTTGCTGTCTCTTTCTGTCAAATAAATAAATAAACTATTTTTTAAAAAAAGAAAATGAATTTCTTTTTCTTCGTAATAACAATTCCATATTGAAACTCCAACATGCCTGGCACGTTGGAATTACTAACCAATGAGGGGTTTCAGCCATAGATTTTGTTTTGTTTTTATCTTACAAAATATAGAAGAGAAATAATGCAAAGAAAGTTTTCATTTTAGGAAAAGTCATTTTGTTTTGCAAATTATTATATAATGAAAAGGCATCGAAGGGCAACAATTATATTAATAACAAAGATCCTGGATGTAGATTAACTGAGATTTGAATCTTGGCCCATTATTTTTTAGACATGTGATGTTATTTAATTTCTTGGTACCTCAATTTGTTCATTTGCATAATTATAATAGGTATAATAACTACTTCATGACATTATTGTAATGATCGAATAAGTTAATACATGTAGAGTGTTCATAACAACAACTTGCTCCTAATCCTTCATAATCCATAGCATGTATTACTTTAGGAGTCTGTATAATTTGGAGAAGGTGAAAGCACTTGCCTATAAGAATTAGTAATAGTTAATATTTGGTTAATACTTCATAATTTAAATACTTTTCACAAATATTACTGTGTCACATAATCCTTTGAAGTCAGTGTTCTTATTCTTGCAATATAGGTCAAGAAAAAGAAAATTTGGAAATGCTGAGTAAGTTTTTCAGGTTAAATAGTTTGTAAAAAGGCAGAGCTAAGATTTATTCCCAGGGCTTATGATTTAAATTAATTTCATTATTTGTGCTTTATTCTGCACACTTACAAAAGATGATTTGCTCTCTGATACTATAAAATACATGTTAAAAGTACTAAGAGACACGAATCTTGTATAATTGGCATATAGTTCGCTATTTTCTAGAAATTTTTAGGGAGTCAGGACAAAATATCTAGAACTCAGACAATAGTTCTTGTTAAGTGGGAGGTATTTACACTGACTACTATGTTTTTACAAGGGAAATTAAATGTTGGAACTTATGATTTTTTTTTATTTCTGTATGTTCTCATAATTACCAAATACTGTGACATTACACTCTGCAGGTGACGGATAATATCTTCAGTGGATTAGAAGTCAGGTTTTATTGTTACTTTAATATGAGAACAAGAAATTTAGGTTCTCCTGAATCTAATGGCCTACTAAAAATGTTAAAAAAAAAAAAATCAGGGAATTACTTTGTGAATGACCTCATACAAAGCACCCAGTTAGATATTTTCCTGAGATGAATAGAGAAGAAAAAAATACATCCAGGAATGGATGAGCGCCAATATACTAATTTCAAGGACCTCCATTCATAGCCCTGTTCCACCTGCACCACTGAGAAGACACAAATCAATACTGTATCTATTCTGAGTTGTCAATTTGCCAAACCCATGTGATGAAAGCACTTGAGGAAATTTAGAACGAGGCTGGGTCTACATGACCGCAGTGATTGAAATGACTGCAGCGTCTGCTCTTCCCAGATTGGATCGGGAAACTCACTTACAGGGCTGGAACCTCAAGGTCCATAACTCGGTCACTGTTACTTGGATCTCACACTGTAAACAGACCTATTAGAACTGTGCTTTGGCCAATTCAGTGGCTGTAATTCCGTGAACGGAAATTTATATTTTTAATATTTGAGAGCAGGTGAAATTCATTAGAAGGACATTTGAATTGTCAGACAAAAGCCAACTTTGAGTGGTGTGATCTGAAAGGGCAAAAAGTTTAATGACTATGTACTTTGGTTCAGTATTTGCTAAAGGTAGACTGTCCTTTTTTTCAGGAAGATTAAGCAATTAGTGCTCCACTCCCCTCTTCTCTAAATAAATCCATTCTTGGCTCAGTGTGAACTTTTGTAGAACTTTATAGTTTGGGATTTTTTATTCTTTTTTCTTTTTTTTTTTTTTTTTTTTTTTTAGTTTGTAACACTACTAGGTTGAAGTCTGAGTGTGTTAAGACTTAGTAAATGAGCACACATTTCTAATTTTCTCAGCAGCTGTTGAATATGCATTTGGAACCAAAAACAATGTTTTCATTTGTGATGGTGTATTAGGAGGGAGAATGTAAATCCCAGTTGTGTAGACAAGGAAAGATGTGACAGGATTTCTAAGTATGAAGTAATTAGGAAAAGTTGAGAGGATTAAAAACCCCTCAAGATTCTTTAGATGTATGTGCATGCACCTTGAGATTTGTTTTGTTTTTGTTTTTCAATTTTATATTTCTTGTCAATTAAAAGGTGGAACGGTTCATGGCAATGGAATTTTTTTGATTTCCTAAATTAGAGAAAAATATTACATTTTAAAACAAAAGAGATAATATTAAAAGATAAAAAAGAATTGTCACATGTTGTCACATGTTGGCCTTATGCAATATGTGCATCTGTTTTGCATTTGCACGTATAATTTTCTGCTACTAATTATTTGTGCCTTTTTATTTTCAAATTTACATATCATAAGCTTCACCCAGAGGAATTAAGCTTAATATGAAACTTTTTAACTAGGAAATTACCATATAAAATTTGAGGAAGTTAATTTCCACAAATTATCTTCATGAAAAGTAAAAGAATATTAGAATAGTTTTGGAAATAAGTACTGATCCATATACCTAAGACCAACAAGATATCAGTGTGTGGTGAATGAAATTGGGTTGGAACATGAATGAGAATTAACTGATAGATTTAATGAAAAATGTGCTATTCACTACCATTCATTTACATTATTAGTATTTGATAATTAATGGATTTCTAGTAGAAGTTTATGAATACTTTTATATGATTTAGGCTAAAAAGAAAACTCAAGGTCATTGGGATGTATGTGTGTTACCAATGAAAATTTTAAAGGTTTCATATTTATAAATATCAAAGTCTAAAAATAGAGGTAGAAAACACAAATAAATGCTTATATTTCCTTCAAAACTTTATTTCCCTTTAGAAAAGTAAAGTAGTCATATCTCATAATAAATAAATGAGTATTGTTCCTGAAGCTCATGGCTGACTCAGCACATAATGGTAAGTAGCCATGCCAGTGGTTTGGAGTCCCTGAAAGACTGTGCTGCCACAGATACTGAGAACTTTATCCATATCGCCAATGTATTTTTGGTAGAGGAAAATGGTAAGGAAGCAAAGGATAGCCAAAATGAGGTACTCGGACTAACATAAGTTTTGGTTTTAAGAGTTTTTTTTACATAATAACTGCTTTTTAAATAATAAAGTTTTTAAAGAGTTTTTTAAATAATAACTGTAGGGTAGCTGGGTGGTTCAGTCGGTTAAGCATTTGACTCTTGATTTCGGCTCAGGACATGATCTCAGGGTTGTGAGATCAAGCCCCATGTAGGGCTCTGCGCTCAGTGTGAAGTTGACTTGAGAATCTCTCTCTCTCTCTCTCTCTCTTCCTCTGCACCCCTCCCCACTCATGCTCACTTTCTCTCTCAAAAGGATAAATAAATAATTAAGGAAAATAAAACAAGTAAACAAAGAAACATAAAGAGTGTTTTTATAATGGGACCGAGACTAGATAGGAAAACTGACATCATCGCGTAGGGGGAAGAGAGTATTTGTGTAAGAGTTCAAACTTGAACTCTAGCCATGGCTCTACTAATGATCAGTGTGACCTCGAACAAATTATTAAATAGTTTTGAAGCTCCTATTTTTCATTGGTAAGAAAATGGGGATAACTGGATTTATCAACCTAACTTTATGAGTTTATAATATCATACTGGGGAAGATTAAATATACTTTCTGTGAAAGAGTGGTGTGATAGAAATGAACTTAGAGTTTAATGCCTGGCTTCTCTATTTTCTTTACTAATTATGCAACCGTGCACAAGTTGTTTTTACTCTATGATGATCAGTTTGGCTATCTGTAAAGTTGAACGGTAACAACTATCCTTAAAGATTGTCAACATCTTGGAAGTGGTGAATCCACAACTCAGATGCGCACCCTACATCTAGATTTAAGTGTATGTTACTTGGTATGTTTCCTTCTTGATTTGGTTGGAATTGGAGATGTTTTGATTGATTATAAATGAGGAAACTCATTCAGTCCCGTCCATATTATTAAATACAAATGTTTATTGATAACAGATATGTAAAACTTGTTTCTTCAATCCAGAATTCTCTTCAGAAATCCATCCTGATTCTAAAATCCATCTACTTTTTTTGACATATTTTGGATATTAAATGGCTATCTCAAAATTAGTATGTTGGAAATGGGCTCTTGATATTCCTCCAAAAATTCAACCTTCTTCCATTTCCTCACCATCACTCAGCTACTTGTTCAAGTTTAAAATCTATGGATTATTTCCAATACCCCTTTTCCCTCATTAACCACACTCAGTCCATGAACCTTTCTGATTTCCAGTCCATCCACTTGCTTACATACCATACTTCAGCCTTAGCCAAAGACACTGTAATATTTGATCTGAACCATTGTCCCAAGCATCTGGCAGGGCTCAGACAATTCCCTCACAGTAGGCAGCCAGATTTCTCAGCAATGTAAATTAGATTACATCCATCCTTTGAACAGAAATATTCAGTGATTTTTGTTCCATTGCTTTTGGAACAAATTCTAAATCCCTTCCCATAACTCATGAGCCTCTTCTCTCCATCTTTCTGATCTTTTCTTACAGAACTCTTCACCTTCTCACTATTGTTTAGACACCTTGTCCCCAAGCACCCTTCCCAAGCTTCTCCACTGTTTATCTGCTTCGGAGAGTCTTTCTTGGCCTTTCTCCCGACCCCCTCACTCTCACCGTTCAAGTCAGAGCTGCAATGCCACCTCAGAAAAGCATTTCCTGGCTGCCCTCTCCAAGTTGGATTTTTTCATTACTTTTTATTTTAAAATTATTTGGCATTTTTTTTCTTCATAGCACTAATCTCAAGCTACTTGTTTTGCTATTGTGTTTCTCCACTGATTGACTGTTTTTAGTCTGCTTCTCTCACTAGAAGGTAATTTCCACAAAGGAAATGTCTCAATGTGACTTTTGTGCAGCTATATTCCCATTGCCAGGAAGAGTGGCTAGCACACAGCAGCTCCTCAATAACTATTTGTTTAATGAAGAGATGAGTGGGAATAGACAACCAAACATGACACAGGCAAAATTCTAAAACAAGGCAAAACGGGATGGAGGAGACAGGCGTGTGTACAAGTTAGAACGTGACACACACGGGATGGAAGCACTAGTGTGTGTGAAATAACATGGAAAAGGAGCAGAAGGAGCAGATAATTTTGGCCAGGAGTGATTTGACAAAACAAGGAGGGATAATTTTACCTCAGACTTAAACGAATAGAGAGAACTTCTCCAGGATAGCAAGGTGAGTAAGAATATCGGAGTAATAGAAAACAGCGTTTTCATATTTGTAAAGGTGGGCCAGCATCTGGTGGGTTGTGGGACCTCCAAGAAGTCCAGAGTGGCTAGCATCACAGGACATGCTGACAAGATGAGGAATTTTTTTCTCAGGAACTAAAACTATTCTCAAGCAGAATAACCTCTTTTGATGTATGTAATTTTTTTTTAGACTTTTTTAATTACCTGATTGCCTAAGAGTTGAAGTTGAGCTATAATAAATTTTACAGGAAGTATGAGAAGGTTAAGTAAAAGAACATCTCCTCAAATAGGTATTCTAATCTTTTTTTCTTGCTACTCAAATCAGAAAATGATGACTTTGCTTTCATTATGTAAATGAGTGAAAATTCTTTCATAATTTTAGATAAAATGTGTTCATCAGCTGAATATATTTTATTGTGTCTGTGTGTTATTTTTTATTTATTTATTTATTTTAGAGAGGGGGAGATGCAGAAGGGAAAGGGGGAGAGTCTTAAACAGACCCTGAGCTGAGCACGGAACCCAACACAGGGCTCAATATCACAACCCTGAGATCATGATCTGAGCCAAAACCAAGTGTGGGGCACTTAAGTGACTAAGGAACCCAGGTGCCCCTTGGGTGGGGTGTGTTTTAATCATGTAATAAATCTGAAGGTAGATACTGCAAGGTTGGTACTATAGTTCAGTCAGAAGTTCTGATCTTTTGCACTACGGTCCTCAGCAAGCTGGCTCTTGTAGTTAAACTTGTGTTTGTTGGGAATTGTGAAGGGTCTGATACTTTACTCTGCTTGCAAAATAAGTACAGTTGACCCTTAAACAACATGGGTTTAAACTGTGTGGGTCCACTTACGTACGGATTTTTTGCAGTAAATACAATACAGAAGGAAGTTTCTTTTCCTTATGATTTTTTAATAACGTTCTTTTCTCTAGCTTGATTATGAGAATATATTAATTCTGTTTATGTTATCAGTAAGGCTTTTGGTCAACAGTAGGCTATTAGTAGTTCAGTTTTGGGGAGAGTCAAAAGTTATATATGAATTTCTGTCTGCATGGGGGTCAGTGTCCCAACCCCCTGATTGTTCAAGAGTTAATAGTAGTTACTCCACCACAGCTCCCAGCTGCTGGCAGAAGACATTGAACTCCTGGATCAGAGACAGAGGACTTTATTGGTCTTAGCATAGCAGGTGGCATGAACTTAACGTTCACACTGATTCTCTCTGTCCTGCAAACCCCCAGGGCTTCTCTGGAGCAACTCAGACAGATGCTCCGCACACACTCAGGTTGTGTCATAGCCAAGTAACCTCAAGGTAGGAAATTTCAAATCTTACAAGTAAACCACCAGCAAACATGCCCTTTGTACTGGAGGAGGGCATTGGCTTTGTTATTCTAGTCAGAAAACAAATACACCCTCTTGTCCAAGGGAAATATTGTTTCTAAGTTTCAAAACTGTTTGCCATGCAAACATTCTTGGTAAAATAACCCAGAATGAAAGCTGTCACGGTAGGAATAGAAATGCCATGGAGGATTGGCTCCTAACGGTCTGGTGTTGCAAGAAGGCTACCTTAGCTCCAAAATGTCTTTGCATAGGTCTGTTCAAGGCAGAAAGGACAGATCAATGTAAAAAGAACCTTTTTTCCAGTAACTTTTTTCCCCCCTATTAGCAATGCAAGCCTGGAGAGATACCAGAGGATTTTTATTAAGACTCTTTGACCAGAACTAGATCACATGTTTACTTCTAGACCAAAAACTGTCAAGCAGGAATGGAATTCCTATGTAGGATTTAGCTCAGTTGAGGTGCATCCTTTAAAACTGGGTGTAAGTCTCCATTGAGAAGGTTGCTGCCTGCTAAGTACATCAACTGTTTTCTATTGGTAAGGAAGAAGCAGGAAGAAGGAGGAAGAAGGCAAGATAACTCTTGGGCAATAATAATAATAATAAATGGATCACACTTGTAACATTTACCGTGAGCCAGGCATCAATCTGAGGACTTACATTACAGTAATTAGTGTTATACACATAACATATGTTATGTTATACCTCTAATGGTCTCATAAGGTAGGTTTTATTTTTATCTTGACTCTTCATGAGAGGAAATTGGGACATAGTAACTTACAAAGTCATGCAGGTAGTATGTGGTGAGGACTGGATTTAAACTTTGGTAATTTGGCTCCAGATTCCACGGTTTTAAATATGACACTATGCAATTACCTTCTCAACTGCAATAAAATGAGATGTATAGAGAAAGCCAACAGCTGCACATTGTATAAATATACACTAGTTTTGTCGACAGTCAAAAAACCTGATAAAATTCTTGAAGTGGAAATCAGCTTAACACATTCAAAAAATGACTATAGGAGCAGTTAATGCTATAAGGTTGGAGAAGTAGACAGGAGCCAAATTGCAAAAGGGCTTGAAAGTCTGATTAGGAAATTTAGATTTTATATTTTAAATGATGAACATCTATTTGGGGGACATTTTTTTTTTTTTAATTTTTTATTTTTTATAAACATATATTTTATCCCCAGGGGTACAGGTCTGTGAATCACCAGGTTTACACACTTCACAGCACTCACCAAATCACATACCCTCCCCAATGTCCATAATCCCACCCCCTTCTCCCAAACCCCCTCCCCCCGGCAACCCTCAGTTTGTTTTGTGAGATTAAGAGTCACTTATGGTTTGTCTCCCTCCCAATCCCATCTTGTTTTATTTATTCTTCTTCTACCATTTTGATGACAGAACAATACAATTTTTTTTAAAACAATCTCTGAGGTTTTGTTATTTTCTCATTTTTATAATTATAATATATATATACACACACACACACCACACGCACACACATATATAGTGACACACACCCCACACACACACACACATACATTGTGTGTGTGTGTATATATATATACATATATATATATATATATAAAACAGAAATTATCATTTTAACAATGTTTAAGTATAAAATTCATTGGTATTAATTAAATTCACAATGCTATGCAATCATTACTACTACTATAGGTTTTGAAAATTTTTATCACCAAAACAGAAACTCCACATCCATTAAATAGTAACTCCCAGTTCTATCCTCCTCCCAGAAGCTGGTAACCTCTAATACACTTCCTGTCTCTATGACTCTGCTGTTTTTTTTAGATATTTCATATAAATATTTTTATATGAGTCACACACTTCTTTTTTCTTTTTGTGTCTTGCTTTTTTCACTTAACATAGTGTTTTTAAATTCATCCATGTTGTAGCATGTATCAGAACCTCATTCCTTTTTATGACTGGATAATATTCACTGTACATATATATATATATAGTATATCTGTTCATCTATTGATGGACATGTGGGTCTTGCCATCTTTTGACTAGTGTGAATGATGCGTTGACTAGTACGAATGGCATATGATCATCTGCTTGATTCCTTGCTTCCAGTGCTTTTAAGTATAGACCTGGGAGTTGAATTGCTGAATCATTTGGTAATTCTATGTGTATAGTTTTGAGAAACTGTCAAACTTCTTTCCACAGGACCTACATTATTTTATATACCCATCAACAATGTACAAGGGTTCCAGTTTTTCCAAGGCACCTGGGTGGCTCAGTCAGTTGAGCATTAAACTCTTGATTTCAGCTCACGTCATGATCTTGGGGTCCTGGAATTGAGTCAGGCGTCATGCTGGGCTTTGGGAGGAGTCTGCTTGTCCCACTCTGTTCCTCCTGACATTCCCTCAAAGAAATACAATTAAAAAAAAAAAAAGAGTTCCAATTTTCTCATATTTGCCAATGCTTGTTTCTTTGTCTCTTTTTTTCTTTCTCCCCTTCCTTCCTCCTTTTTAAAAATCCTGACCATTCTAGCAAGCATGAAATAGTATTGAATTGTGTCTTTTTGATTTGCATTTCCTGAATGAGGAAAGTTGTTGAGCATCCTCCATGTGTTTTTTAGCCATTTGTGCATCTTCTTTGGAGAAATATCTATTCATGCCCTTAGCTAATTTTTTAAGTTGGTTGTTTGTTTTGTTGTTGTTGAGTTGTAGGAATTTTATTTTTTTAAATATTAAAACCTATTCAGTAATACAATTTGTAAATAACATTTTCCCATTTTGTGGTTTGTTTTTTCTCTCTTGATTGTGTTCTTTGATGTACAAATGTTTTTAATTTTAATGAAGTCCAATTACCTATTCGCTGCTTTTCCTGTCCTTTGGAGGCATATTTTAAAAAATTATTGCTAAATCCAAGGTCATGCAGATTTGCCCCTAAATTTTCTTCTGAGAGTTTAATAGTGTTCTAAAATTTATACATTTGATAACTTTTTTTTTTAATTTTTTTTTTAACTTATTTATTTGACAGGGATCACAAGTAGTCAGAGAAGCAGAGAGAGAGAGAGAGAGGAGGAAGCAGGCTCCCGGCTAAGCAGAGAACCTGGTGTGGGGCTCGATCCCAGGACCCTGGGATCATGACCTAAGCTGAAAGCAGAGGCTTTAACCCCCTGAACCACCTGGGTGCCCCCCTTTGATATCTTTTGCATTAATTTCTGTACATGGTGTAAGGGTCCAATCTCACTCTTTTGCATGTGGATGGATATACAATTTTCCCAGGATTATTTGTTGAAAATAATATTCTTTCTCCATTGAATGGTCCTGGAACCTTTGTGGAAAATCAATTGACCATAGATGTGAGAGTTTATTTTTAGGCTTTCAATTTTATTCCATTGGTCTACGTGCCTATCCCATCCCAGTACCATACTCTTTTAATTATTATAGCTCTATAATACAATTTTAAATCAGGAAGTGAGAGACTTCCAACTTTGTTATTATTTTTTGAGATTGTTGTGACTGTTCAACTCCCTAGAGAGTGCATATGAGTTTTAGGATTGGCTTTTACATTTCTGAAAATATGCTGCTGGGAATTTGGTAGGTATACCTTGAATCTGTGTATTGTTGTCGGTAGTGTTGTCATTTAACAATATTAAATCTTCTAATCCAGAAACACGAGGTGACTTTCCATTTATTTAGGTCTTCTTTAATTTCTTTCAGTAATATTTTATACTTTTCAGTGCACAAGTCATGCTGCCTCTGTTAAATTAATTTTTAAGTATTTTATTCTTTTTAATTCTATTGCAAATGGAATTGTTCTCTTAATATTATTTTTGGATTGTTCATTGTCAGTGTATAGAAATACAACTGATTTTTGTGTGTTGATTTTGAGTCTTGAACTTTGCTGAATTTGTTTATTAGTTTTAACAGTGTGCGTGTCTCTCTGTGCTCATTAGCTTTTTTTTCTATATACGATCATTTCACCTACACAGAGATAGTTTTTCTTCTTCCTTTTCAGTTTGAAAGCCATTTATTTCAAGCCTAAGTGCTCTGGCTGGAAATTCCAGTACTACAGGAAATAGAAGTGCAGGAGTCCTAGTCATGTTCCCAAACTTAGGGGAAAAGTTTTCAATCTGTCACCATTGAGTATTATGTTAATTTGAGTTTTTTAAATACTTACTTTTATTGCTGTCCAGAGAATGGACTGCTGGGAGTAGAAGCAGGTGTACTAATTAGAAAGAAATTGCAATGGTTTTTGCTATGGTGGCTTAACAAACGAAAAAGTTGGGCTGATTAGGGATATGTTTGGATGTACAATGATGGGACTTACATCATGACAGGGTGGTGGTGTGGTGAAGACACTGGGCGTGCAGTGTCTAATACATAATCTATTAGTCACACATAGCTATTAAAATTTATAAGTAATTAAAATTGAGTGAAAGTCTAGTTATGTTAATCATTTTTTCATTTATAACAAAATTTAACCCTTTTTGTCCCAACTTTACTGAGATATGATTGATAAATAACATCCTATGTATTTATACCCTTTGACAACTTTCACCCATTCTCCCCATGTGGCTAGTGGCTGTCATATCAGAGAATGAAGACATAGAACAAACCCATAATTGCAGAAAATTCTACTGACAACACTGCCTTAAATCCTGCTTATGCATTGTTCTCTGCTTTTCTTCCTTTTTCATGGCCAAGAAAGAGAAAATGAGCTTATATAGAAAAGGAAATATAAACATTTAAAGAGAGAAATATATAAGCATTTAAAGAGAGAAAAGTATTTTTCTAATGTAAAATACTTAAATCAATTGGCATTGATACAAGTTAGATGCACTTGTTTATGTCAGAAGTTCAACAAAATACATTTGTTATAAATGAATATTCATGACAGTATTTTGGGGCAGACAATATGGTCTAATATTTAGGAAATTATGCTATGATGTCAGACTTCTTATTTGTAGTCTACCTCAAAACAGATTAAGGAATATTTGTAATCATCTGTTTCTTCATAGATATTATAAGGCTATGATATTTTTAACTACTTGTATTGTTATGAGAATAAGAAAATAAAGCTGATAATAGAATTTCCAGCATATCTGAAATGCTTACTGAATCACGGAGAAATATTTATAAAAACCGGTTTTAAATAGATGAGCAGATAGATGATACCATGATTTCATTACACAGCTCTAATTTTGTTATGCCTGCTTCAAATTCTGAATAGTATTCACAGATTTAATATGGGATTTATTAAAGTTGCATTCCTTTGAGTTTTCTGAACATTCTGTATTTGATGTCACGTCTACATTTCACTTATCAAAGCAATTACTGAATGAAAAAGCTGCAAACACCCAAAGGTAAACAGTTACTTAACCGATGTAGGTTTTGTTTCTCAGGGAGCTGCTAGTATATCAAAAGAAGTCATGTTCATAAAGTATTACATGTATTAAACACTAAGGTCTAAGATCTGTAATCCTGTTTCTTCATTTAAAAAAAAAAAGGATTTGGTTTGGTTTGGTTTTTTAGTATTTGGATCATTATGAAAAAGAACAAAAAAATTGTTTGGTTACATTTTGTGGCTTGGAAAGTTTTGACATCCTTAATATTTGAAGATTCTCATGGTCATCAGAAGGGTGTCTTTTGGTTAAATTACAAAGATATTTTTGTCACCAGAAAAATCTATGAAAGAGATCCTACCTGAAAAACTGTTTTTTGTTATAACGAGGAGCACATTTTATGTCTGTCCATGCAGGGCGATTAAAAATTCTCATTACACAAAATAAAAAAAAAATCACCTCTATGTTCTTGAAATGGCAATATTTCAGATATCAAATATTTCAGAGGCCCTTTTTGAAATCATTCTGTGATCATTGTGGAAATGAAATTTGAGAGGATTTTTAAACTGTATTTCCCATACGTGTATACGAACAAAAATAAATAGGTTAGCAAAAGGTTTGTTCTTCAGAATCCAGCTATATAAGTGATGAACTTTTTGCCTATTCATATGTTTTGCATTTTCTATTTAATTATATATTTTTTTGTACATACAGGGCTTTCTATAAATTAGGTTGTTAGTGCTTTTATATATACTTTGGATTCTAATTTTGTTCAGTTTGTTATGCCTTTTGCCTTTGGTTATCAGGATTGAGGGGTAGTGAAACACATTTTTATTTATATCAATAAAAATATTTTATTTTTTGACTTTTTGATTTTGAAGTAAAGTTAAAACAGCCTTTTCTTCTACATTTTTATTGGAGATCTATATAAAAATCACTGTGTGAATTTATATATCCTAAACTGATTTGGATTTATTTTAGTATGCAATAAAGTATCAATTGGACCCCATTACTTTTCAAATAACTACCCAGTTTGTCATAACTCTGTTGATTTAAAATTCCAAGACTCCCTAGTTTATTTGAAATACTACCTCTAGGATATAGTACATTTCTTTTTCTTTTTTTTTTTTAAGATTTATTTATTTTAGAGAGAGAGACAGCATGAACAGACGAGGCAGAGGGAGAAAGAGAATTTCAAGCAACCTCACACTAAGCACAGAGCCTGATACTGCGCTCAGTCTTAGGACCCAAAGATCACTACCCCAGTCAAAACCAAGTGTTGGACACTTAACCAACTGTGTCACCCATGGACCCCTAGGATATAGTAAATTTCTGTACATATGTGGGGATATTTCTGAAACTTTAGTTTATTTTTTTGGTTTATTTATCCAGAAGTCACTAACTAAATTTTTAATTTTAGTTTTGCTTTTTAATAGGCCTGGTCTTATCACTCTTGTCACCTTGTCACTCTTCTTTTTGAAGTTTTCTTGGATATTTATACCTATTTGTTTTTTCATGTAGCCTGTTCATGACACCTTTATGAAATTGAGTCTTTTTGTGGTATATATTTCCATGTGTTTCATTTTATGTTTGTGATTAAGAATGTTTAATTTTTTCTCATATTTCTCTCATCTTCTGTGTTTTTCTAAGCTTTTAATTTTATTTTTGTTGGAAATATGAATAAGGCCTTCTTTTACCTTATATCTTCAATTGGTCATTGTGTGTATAGATGAAGGCTATTGATTTCTGTATTTTAATTTCACAGCCCACCACCTATCTGAATTATTTTGTTGTCTGTAGAATCTTTCCACTTAAGTCTAGTGGAATTGCTGAGTTTAAATCATATCATCTGCAAATATTGATATTTTATTGTTCTCTTTTCTGTGTTTATACTTCTAATT
Source organism: Mustela nigripes (assembly GCF_022355385.1). Classification (NCBI taxonomy): domain Eukaryota; kingdom Metazoa; phylum Chordata; class Mammalia; order Carnivora; family Mustelidae; genus Mustela; species Mustela nigripes. The sequence continues at coordinate 49,288,769 of NC_081566.1, forward strand.
TCTCTCTTTTGACCAGTAACAACAGTGAGAACATCTAGTGCTGTGTTAGACAGTAGAGCTGATTATAGTAATGTCATCTTCTTGACTTAGCAGTAAAGCTTTAAGTATTAGCCCATATATACAATGTTTGTTTTTCACATATGTATGATATTCACAGATATATAAAATATCTAGGTGTACCCATATATATACATGTATATTTCATTTTATATATGTATTTTATATATGTGTGTATAATACACACCCATACACACACATGCACACACACTTAATTCTTGTTCTTCCTGCTAATAATGGTCTAGAAAGTCACCACAAACTCTGTGTTAACAAATACTGAACCTTTGCTTCTAGAGGTACCATGTGTACATATGTATTTCATATTTCTGTATGTATTTCACATACATATGTACAATACCTACCCATACACACCCATACACACACAGAGAGACTCAATTCTCATTTTTCCTGCTAATAATGTCTAGAAAATCACCACAAAAATCTGTATTAACACATACTGAACCATTGCTCCTAGGGGTATCACATGTACATGTATTTTTGTGTGTGTGTAGATAGAGATATACCTCACATATAATATTAATTCCTAGAGCATTTCATCCTGGTAGATTATACTTGCTTTGTTTTACAAGAGAAAAAAGTAGGTTAACAGCACCAGAGTTGACATTCAAATACTATCTAACTGGCCACAGAGCCTGTGTCTTGTACTTCACAGTGCTGCCCCCTGCTGTCTCCATCCCGTGGTTGTCTCTGTAGAATTGCTGAAAAGGACAAGGCGGAGCAGCACCTTGTTGGACCCCAGTAGGGGATGTGCACATATGGACGACTCTGATTTTTCACTGCTCTGTGTGTGTACATGCCCTGGAATGATGGTGGAAAAAGCCCCAGGTATTAATTTTAGGGCTACAAGTAGATTTTAGCCAGTAGGTGAAATTGCAGATACAGAATTGGCAAATAATAAGGATCATGGGTATCAGCATTTGTAAGTTACGTTAGGGAATTCCTCATCAATTCCTTTTTTTATTCATTGTTTTTTTAACCAGTAATTAGTGTTGAGTTTTGAAAAATTTCTTTTCACTGACCAAGAAGGAGATCATTTGAATTTTCTTCTCAGATATATTAATGTCAAAGTATTTCAGTAAACTTCTCAATATTTTATGTATCTTTTTGACTTCTTAGAATACACCTCTTGCTCATAAAATATATATTCTTCAAGTGAGGTCCTAGAACTTTCTAGTTTTTTACTTAGATTTTTAATTGATATCATAATAGAGATTAGTTTGTGAAATATTTTATGGTGTTTGTGCAATACTTTTTTTTTTTTTTCCTATTGATTGATACTTGCTTCATGTATAAGCATTTGATTGGAATTATATTTTCTGGAGTAGTTTAAGTGGCATGTAGAATTATCTGCTCTTACAGCATTTTGTTTTAGGGTAATTCATGTTTTAGAAACTGGAATTACTTTATAAACAATTAGTAAATAGGAGGATTATGACAATAAAATGCAGTAGTCACGTTAGTTCACGCACAATCTTTTTTGTGGACCTAGGCTATACAACGTTAAATAACAACAGCTGAAGGGAAATTACATTAACACAGATGCCTGCGTTCACCTCTTGTTCCGGAAACACTTCCTTGTGTGCCTTCCAGCTGCTACAGGTCTTGATCTTGTGACAGCCAGAACTTTCCTGAACTCTGTGGGTCTGTGGCTTCAACATCACAAAGCTACCCTTTCTGTTTCTAACCAGCCAGCTGATGTGCACTCTTCCAGTCAGTGAATTCCCTGGGAAAGTAAGGCAGCGCTTTCTGTCAGAGAGGCTCTTGCAGAACGTGTGGTTTTCCCCCAGTGAAAAGGCATTCCCTTGAACTTGGTCAGAGGGGCTGCGGAGGCAGTGTGGGCAGAGAGCAAGACAGCCGGCTGAAAGGGTGTCTCTCTCTCTCTCTCTCTCTCTCTTTTTTTTTTTTTTAAGATTTTATTTATTTGACAGACAGAGATCACAAGTAGGCAGAGAGGCAGGCAAAGAGACAGGAGCAAGCAGGCTCCCTGCCAAGGAGGGAGCCCGACGCGGGGCTCGATCCCAGGACCCTGGGAATCTCGACCTGAGCTGAAGGCAGAGGCTTTAACCCACTGAGTCACCCAGGCGCCCCAGTGTCTGACTCTTCATCCTCTCAAGTTTAATGTCTTCTATATCTGGACTTCTGGGGTGTCCTCTCTCAACACCCCAGGCTGAATCATTTACCTCTCCCCTCTGTGCCTCAGACAAGTGCTTCTGTCACTCCAGGCAGTTCTTCAATACATTCTTGGTCACAGATCTGGGAAGAACCAGCAACAACGGGAAGAGTGGGCACATCTCTAGTCTGTGACATTTCTTCACGGGGTCTTGCGGGAGTAGGGGGCTGAAGTTTAAGTTGCTGCAGATCCTGGCATGGGGAGCCAGGCGTGCATAGCCATTATCCCAAGGCCGTGATGCTTGAGTGGCACAAAACCCTCTGGAAGCCTTGAGGACATGGGCACCGATGCCTAATCACAGCCCACCATCACCCGATGCTTGATTGTTGCTCCCAAGGTCAGTGCAGCTGGACAGGTCAGTGGTTGGTCCAATTCTGTGCCAGAGACAGAGGCCTCACCAACTAAAGCCCCGCCCAAGCTCAGCCATGCCAGCTTTTTCACTGTCCCCAGCAACCTTTAACCTATTTCCTGATAAGCCCAGGTATTTAAAAAAAAAAAAAAAAATTGCTTTGTGAGAGCTTTAAAAAAGCGCAAATGAGAAAAGATCTGTATTTGGTATTATCCTCTGAATCCATTGTCATGTGTATCTTCAGAATTGTTCCCCTTCATTCCCAGATTTTCTGTTTCTTTATGGCTTGTTTAGAATTATATCTCTCTCGGGGCGCCTGGGTGGCTCAGTGGCTCAAAGCCTCTGCCTTCGGCTCTGGTCATGATCCCAGGACCCTGGGATGGGGGCTCTCTGCTCAGCGGGGAGCCTGTTCCGCCCCCACCCCAGCCTGCCGCTCTGCCTACTTGTGATCTCTCCATCAAATAAAAAAAAAATGAGATCTTTAAAAAAAAGAATTATATCTCTCTCTAGAGTCAGGTCTTATAAATTAGATTTTTCTAGGAAATTATCTATTTTATTTATTTTTAAATTTATTTCTCTAGATTTGTGTAAAGTGGTCTCTTATAATTACAAAAGAATCTTCTGTATCTATGGTTATTTCCTTCTTGCTTATGGTTTCGTTGTACTTCTTGATTAGATTAATTGATGGTTGGATTGTTTGTTTCCAAAGAATCATCTTAGCCAAGTGTGTGTGTGTGTGTGTGTGTGTGCGTGCGCGCACGTGTTATGTTAGTTACACTATTATGTTAGTGTATATGTGTGTATATGTTAGTTACACTATTGTGAAAATGTCGAAGGGATAGGAATGGCTTGGAATCATTCTTGTGGTATCTTCCTCTCTTTCTGCCTTGTTCTGTTCCAATCTATTCAGCAAGATGGTCAAAGGCATGCTATGCCTATTGGAAGAGTGAAGAGGATAGCACCTGAAATGAAGTTAGCTGAGGAATCTTTGGCCATAAACTTTGAGAAGAGTTAAAAATACTTAATAAATCAAATTATTCACAAAGTTCCAAATGTCTATTTACTCAGGTTCCTTTTTAGCAATGATTAGCATGTCAATTATTAATTCAAACATTGTCATAAAAGCATAACAAATTTAATAATGTGAAGTATTTTGGTGAAATTCAGATCTGAAAATTTTTCAAATATTCAAGTCAGTAATTTTATAATTCAGATAAAACTTGTCTTGGACTAAACATTTTCTAAGGAGGCTAGGTACAGAAGATGTTAAATACCTTTTGAAATCACAAGCACATACTTCACAAAAAAATCTGTGCTAGCTAATGCGGCTGACTTGAAAGCATTTTAGAAAACAAGTTGCCTTTTTACTGGGGTGATTTTATCAGGCAGCCAGAGAACGTATATTTAACATTAATTTGGAAAACTTTTATAATCTAAAAAATTTTAACATTGTCTTATGAAATACTTTCTGTGTTCATCTTTAAAGCTTGATATTAATTCTGGTTTTAAAAAATGAAAATTTGAACATCAGTTAGACTTATTTTAAATGATATGCCGTTGTATAGTTGTAAAAACTATTTCTATCATGATAAAAATATATTATCATTAAATCTATCACAATTCTTTAGAGATTACCCTGTGACACTGAACTATTACCGTGGAGTCCCCATTGTAATAACATAACAACAAAATATATTTCAATCTCAGTATACCCTTTAAATGCATATTTTTGGGGTGCCTGGCTGGCTATGTGAAGTGTGTGACTCTTGATCGCTGGGTTGTAGTTTCGAGCTCTACATTGGGCATAAAGATTACTTAAAAATAAAATCTTAAGTGTATATTTATTATTTATCAATAATGCAAATATTTCTGTAAATGAGAAAGTTGACTTGGGATAAAGTACCAGGTAACAAAAAGTGTCAAATTATTTTATCTTGTCTTTTCTCATTAAACCCACAGTCTCTGACAAGATATTTTAGTGTGTTTAGAGTTTGCAAGATACACTGGCCATGAACCCTCATGCTTCTTTCATTGGATAGCACTTTATTGCTTTGTTTTCTAGTTATTTTCCTTCTGGTCTTCATAGGTCAACCCAACTTTCTTTGAAGGAACTTTCCTTCATCTATCAAATTTTGACAGAATATATGTTTATATATATATGCATATTATATATAATTATATTTTATATATGCATATGTTATATAATATGCATATATGTGTGTGTGTGCATATATATATATCTCCTTTTTCCTCATTTCTTTCTCTTCCATAATCCTTTCTGTGGCATGTATGATATTTTTACTAGAAATACTCATTTTAAAATATTTAGTATCCCTATCCCCTGAAAAATATTGAAAAGCTTCCTTTTTAGCAATGATTAGTGAGTCAATTATTAATTCAAACACTGTCATAAAAGCATAACAAATTTAATAATGTGAAGCACTATCATAAAATTTAGATCTGAAATTTTTTCAGATATTCAGGTCAGCAAGTTTATAATTCATGTAAAGCTTATCTTGGACTAAACATTTTTCCAAGGAGGCTAGTCACCGAAGCCTCCTGATAAAACATAAGCTTCGTGAGGGCAGGGAGTGTGTCCGGTTAGTTCACCATGTATCCTCAGCACCGAGCAAAGTCCAGGCAGAGAAGGCAAGCAAGTAAGGCCTCCATGAGTGGACATGAAAACAAATAGGTGGACGATGAGCACAAAGTCTTTCTCACACAGTTAGGACACGTCACTCACGAGTATTCGTGTCTGATTTTAATGGATGGGCAACCTCAGGCTCTGCTGTGGAGCTACTTGGTTCTCAGGAGTCAGGCAGAAGTCTGGCGTGTTTGAGACTCTCTTCATAAATTAATATTCACTGAAGTTGATAACCCGCCAAATCAGAAATGACTGATTTGGGATTTGGATCTCCTGGTGATTTAATGTCTCAGAGGACAGCTTTGATTGTGGCGAAGTAAAACAACCCATTCATTCTCCCATGTCACCTTTGATTTTGACTGAAGTGGAAGTACTTGTGGCCAAACTGATTTAAGGTCCGATTCAAGGGTTATCAGCCCATAGTGCCTTCAGCCTGTCTTTTTGGGCCATTCTATTCACCAGCAAATTAATTTTCTAGATAGTCTCATAACTCTGTCATTCCTTCCTTTCTTCTTCAATTCTCTTTTTAATTTGGCTGGATTGGGACCCCAAAATTGTTTCTATAAAAATACTTTCAAAGACAGTTTTTCAAACATTATTCAAATTATAATTTTTGTATAAATATGTATATTTAATATATGTTATAATTTACCATTACAACTGTTACAGAATATTACGCCTGGTTTTTTTATTGTGTTATGTTAGTCACCATAAAATACATCATTAGTTTTTGATGTAGTGCTCCAAGATTCATTGTTTATGTATAACACCCAGTGCTCCATGCAACACGCGCCCTCCTTAATACCCACCACCAGGCTCACCCATTCCACCAACCACTCCCTTCTAAAACCCTCAGCTTGTTTCTCAGAGTCCACAGTCTCTCAAAGTGCATCCTCAAGCAGAGTCCACAGTCTGTCAAGGTTCATCCCCAAGCAGACAAATTCAATTATCATATAGTTTCACTTACTTGTGGGACATAAAGAATCACATGGAGGACATTAGGAAAAGGAAAGGAAAAGTGAATTGGGGGAAGTCAGAGAATATTATTTCTTGATCTGTGCTTTCACACAAGGCTCTTGTGGTTTTCTGGTTCTCAGCTTTTTGATCGTCCCATTTCTGTCTCCTTCCTGAGCTCCACTAGCTCTAGTTCATAGTCTGACCTTTTGCACAGTGTAGAGACTGATATAACTCACTTCTTATCAGACAGATCATTGTTTAAAATAAAATTTTTGGAATATTTGGATAGGACCATATATGCAAGTATTATTTTAATCTTGGTATAAGGACTGATTCCTGAAAGAGGCAAGTTAAGAGTTATGCTTGTGAGAGACACCTAATGGGGGGTTGGGGGGGAATAGAATATCCATACAAAATTGAAACAGGAAAAAAAAAAATTGGATCATTAGACTCTTTGATTGGCAGCTGAGTGGGATGGGGATTCATTTCCCAGAACCAGTCAGAATACCATTAAAAGTTGATCTTGAAATTATTTGAACATTTTATCAGAAATGCTAATTTCTTCCAAGAAGAAGGTCATGAATTACATTTCACGCATAAAGGAACAACAGATTTGGGACATCATTTATTCTTTACATTTTCTTCTCTAGACACTCCAAATATTGCATTTTAAAACTTAATTCATCATTTCATCCCATCTATTAAGTCAAATCTACACCTCCTCCTGTGTCTGCATTAAAGGTTGTAGCTCACCATTCACCGGGACTTACACAGCTGACATCTCAGAATCATTCTAGACAATTTTTTGTCTCTTTGTCTTCGACACCCGTATCATGCCCATGTCTGTCACCTTGCATGTTAATTTTGTTTCATGCATTCACTTCACTCTGACGACATCGGCTCTCCCCAGGCTCTCTTCAGGTACCAGCCAGGCGAGAGCAGCAGCATCGTACATGGCCGTGGTAACTCCCACATATCTATCCTCTAAACTGCAGCCAGAGCAACCTTACACAACTGAAATCTGACCCCTGCACCCTCGCTTGTAACCAGGCAGAGAAATCTCCATAATCTACATAATAAAGTCCAAGTTTCCTTAAAAAGTTTCAGAAGATTCATAGGATTCATGAAATCCTATCTACCGCTCCTATACCTAGTTTCTTTTAGTGCCATGCTTTATGATCAATACGAATGTAGTAGCTTCTACTGCTACCTAACCAGTTACCGAAGTTAGTTCCATAAAACAGCAGAGATGGACTGGACTGTCTATGGATCAGGAATCTGGGTCCTCTGGTCAACTTGTAACAAGATTGAAATCGAGGTGTTGATTGGCCTGTGTGTTTCTTCTGCAGGTCAGTGTCCTCTCTCAAGCTCACAGGGCTGCTGACAGTATTCAGTTTCCTGCACTGGTAGCACTGAGGTCTCGTTCTCTTGCTGGCTCGTGGCCGGGGATGGCTCTGAGCTCTTTCAGGCTCTTCTCAGTTCCCTCCCCGGGGACCTCCTCCACAGGTCCTCTCACACCTCAGTCTCTCTTCAGGATGGCTCTGGATCCTGCTAAGGGCTTCTCTGGCTAGTCAGATATGCCCAGATGAACTCAAAGTCAATTGACTAATCACCTAATCATAGCAGTGGTATCTCATCATGTTTACATTTCTTTCTGAAACTAAGACTAAAGTGAAAATCTTAGAGAGGTCGTCTTAGACTCCTGCCCATCACAGGTACCAAGCAGTGTGGATTTACTGCCAATACTCACGCTCCTGCTTATACTATTTATTCTGATGAAACATTCCTTCCTAACTTTTGCTCCTGGTTGATCCTTATTCACCATTTGAGATTTTGCTTAGGCATAATATTCTACAGAATATGTACTTTCCCTCAGCTAAGTATTCCTCTGATAAGTTATGATAGTATGCTATGTGTATATGTCTCCTAGCATGAGTCCTATCCACTTAAGACTGTGTTAATTGGTTTGTTTCCCAAGGGTAGATTATTAGGCACTGATGCCACCATAACAAAATATCATAGACAGTGGTTTCAACAACAGACATTTAGGTCTTCAGTATTCTGGAAACCAGAAGTTCAGGATGCTAACATGATCAGTTTCTGAAGAGACTTCTTTTCCTGGCTGGTATAGGTTGCCTCTACCTTCCTGTGTGTTCACATGACCTCTTCAGGGACAGAGAGAGAGAGAGAGAGAGAGAGAGAGAACAAACCCTCTCTGGTGCCTCTTCTGAACAAGGGCACTAAGCCCATCATGAGGACACCCAACCTTCACGATCTTGTCTAAACCCAATTACATTTTATAAAGGACCTGTCACCAAATACAGTCACATTAGAGGTTAGAGTTGCAATATATGAATTTGGGGGACACCAAATTTGGGGGCAGGGATGGAAATTTTCTCCCCTTTGTAATAGAAATGCCTAGGAACCTTTCAATAATATTTTTAACTATACTTGTCTTATAAGGCCAAGCTCATCATATTTGATGTCCTTTATTTTTAACCTCTATTGTCCAATGAGTTACCACTTCTTATGTTCTAATATTGCTTCATACCCTTCTAAATAATTTAATGCCTCAACTTCCAGCTTTGACTATACCACTTCATTAACTAATTAGTATATAAAAATAAAGTCAATATTCCTTAACCTGAGCCAACTCCCGAAGTCCAGAGATATACAGGAATACTGAGGTAAATATCTTTCTTTTTAGGTATGTTTAGTTGGTTCATTTGATTAAGCATCTGCCTTCGGCTAGGCCATGATCCCAGGGTCTGAAATAGAGTCCTTCATAGGCTCCTTCCTCAGCAGGGAGGCTACTTCTCCCTCTGCCTCCTGCTCCCACTGCTTGTGCTCTCTCTCTCTAACAAATAAATCAATAAAACCTTTACAAAACATCTTTCTTTTAATTAAAGCATTATAATCTAAATCCAAAATAGAAAGACCTAAATGTTCTATGATAGGGGATTGGTCATACTAATTATATATTAACAACAGTAAATAGTGTATTCACAGAAATGATATTGTAGAAAATAATAGCATCATATAATAATCATGCTGGAATATTAAGTACAAAATAAATTTAAAGAAACAATATATTTTCTTTATATTATTAGTTTTCCTATCTAATTTCCTGACCCTTCATATATACTATGCAATCCATGAGGAAAAAGACTGTGTTTTATTTATCATTATGTCCCTGGAATCCAACAGATTATTGACAGACAGTAAACACTGAAAATGTTTATTGCTTTGATTGAGTTGGCTGAAACGAAGTGGGAGAATATAAAATGTGAAAATATTCTTAGTAACACAAAGATATACATACTGCCGTGTATTCGTGTATGATATTAAATATTAAATCTGTTACATACATTTTGACACAAAATTAAAACTATCAATGTAATTATAAAAATAAATTCCCCTTTGGAAATGGATGGAATTAAACTATTTCCTGTGCTCCTTCTAAGTACAGGCAACACTTTTCTCATTTTTAAAATATTTCTTTACTTGGTGGAGTTATAATATTATACCAGTTTTGTTAATTGGACAAATGTATTGCTTTTCAAATTTCTTTGAATGTTTTCTTCACTCATGATTTATAGAGCTCTAGAACTCAAATGCATTCTGATAGACCTCTATAAGCATCTGCAGGTGAACAATTCTTTAAAGCCTGCAGCTCTAATAGTCCGAAGTAGCTAGATAAACAGTTCAGTTAGTCAGAATGAACCATTCCAGTTCTGAAATTACCCATCATTTAGTTATGGATTGTACTGCCTCTACGTTTTTCCTTTTCTTAAGTAAAGAGGCTAGTTATTTTCCTGCTTTGGGCCCCTTAGATTTCCCTAAACAACTATCTTTTGGCATGAAGAATAATTGCATAAATTATCTCAGCAGGACCTGAAACAAGAACAAAAATAATAAGTGATTATGTGTGACTTAGTTTTTCCCAAAGTTCAGGGTGTGCATGTGTGTGTGTGTGTGTGCATGCACGCGTGTGTATTTGAGATTATATATGTATGTTTGTGTTTAGTAAACAATAGTAATTTTATAAAATTAACAGACAAGGCATAGCATCTTGCTTGATTTTGAGATCAAAACAGAACGATCAGGAATAAATATTCATTTTATCTATTTAGCAAATATTTGCTGAATATTCACTATTCACTGTCATATTACATTAGTAAGTAACTTTTAAATAATGAGTAAGAAAGACATATACCATTTTCTCCAAAGCTTATTCTTTTTTCTTTTTTTTTTTTTCTTTCAGTATTTGGTTGGGAGTCAGTGGTGAGAACAGGTAAAATCTACTCTCAGCAAAAATATCAACTATGATCGCCTTGTTATTCATTAGATCGCCCAGCTTTATTTATCCCGTAACTGGAAGTTTGTATCATTTGACCAAACTCTCCCTTTTTCTTTCATCCCCAACCCGTGACAATCACTTCTACTTTCTGTTTGTGAGTTTTACTTATTTTTTTTTTCAGCAAAGCTTATTCTTAATCTACCTGTATGCTACTTCTTATTTCATCCAGCTGTCTCAGAGAAGGATATTTTCACTCCTTCCTAAAACAAACTCTTCTATTCATTTTGATCTTGTTTGATAAGCTGTACTCATTGTGTTTTCCCTTTCTAATATCATCACCATTCTTTATTAGTTCCTATTTTTAGTCCTGCAAAGCTTGCAACATATGTTCCATGAAAGTAGTTGTATGCATTGTGTCTTTCTTAACCTTGAAATAGTGCTCAGCACATAGTGGTTGTCACTAAACATTTGGTGAATGTTGAGGAACTAAGAATGACTGTTGATCAGCTTTACAAAGTAACAACAGAGGTCTTTCTTAGATGCTGAGAACTCTTCCTCATCACTTTTGTTGAAAGAGAAGAGTTCTTCCTTATTCTTTCTCTCTCCTACTCACTCAACTCACTGAAATAGAGTTTTTGCTTTTACCTCTCTCAGGATACCGCTTTGGTTTAGGTTAAAGCTGATCTAATTTATATTTTTGAGGGGAAGTTGGTCAAGGTAACTCAATTTATTGATTTTTTATTACCATATAATGTATTATTCATTCCAGGGGTACAGGTCTATGATGCATCAGTCTTAACACATTTCACAACACTCACCATAGCACAT
>NC_081566.1:49300194-49320273 GCF_022355385.1 Mustela nigripes
CATCCCGTCCCCAATATCCATCACCATTTCACAACACTCACCATAGCACATCCCGTCCCCAATATCCATCACCTAGCCACCGTGTCCTTTCCTCCCCACCCACCAGCAACCCTGAGTTGGTTTCCTGAGATTAAGAGTCTCTTATGGCTTGTCTCCCTCTCTGGTTTCATCTTGTTTCATTTTTTTCTCCCCTTCCCCTACGATCCTCTGTCTTGTTTCTCATATTCCTCATATCAGTGAGGTCACATGATAATGTCTTCCTCTGATTGACTTATTTCGCTTAGCATAAAGCTGATCTAATTTCTAAATGCACTATGTCATTGTGGTTTTTGATGTATTTAAAGGATCTTCTGTACTTTTGATAATGTTGAACAGTCCTTCCATGAAACTGTCCACTGCTTTGTCTTCTTTAACAGTGTATTTCATTGAATATATGACTGCTACTTGATTAAGACTTCCTCTTACTTCTTTTCTTTCCTTTCTTTACTTTGAATATTGCTCATTGAACATTTTAAGGGTTGAGCCCTTAGACTCCTTTCTCTTCAGTTCTAAAATATTCCTTGACTGATTCATGCAACTCAAAGCATCTCAGGCTGAATATATTCAAATCAGACTCATCTTATTTACCTCTCTCTTGATTGGATCTATTTAAACTTTATTCTCCACAGCCTCACAAACCAGAAATTGGAAAACATTATTGATCCCTCCTTCTGTCACAAATTTTCATTTAGTCAGGCTGAAGGGGCACCTCCATGAGAAGTAGAAAATGGTACCCATTCCTCAGTAATCTTGACTTTTATTTTGAAGACTAGTTCCACAATTTTGTCGGTGTTTTCATTAAAACTACATATTTTACTACCGTGTGTCACAAACATAACAAATTTAAAATTCCACGTCTTCTTTGTGAATGGCAGCCTTGACACGTGCATCCTTGTACGTAACATGCACAAACCGAGGCCGGCAGAGCCCTGTTGACTCTAACTCTGAGCATTTCTTAAATTTGGTCTTACCTTTTCTTAGTTCATGTCTCCATTCTGTTTTGCCCATATCATGCATACTAGTATGTACCTCCGCATCTTACTGGTTTTGCAATTATGCCAGAGTTCTTTCATTAATTATCCCTTGGTTCATGTTATCTGTTGTCTGCAAAATCTTTGATGCCTTGTGTAAACCCAACCTCCCATAGGCTGGCCTCAGAGGCTTTAGATAAACCTCTCTTCCTTCTCCCTTCACCATGACATCACACTGCAGTCAAATGTAGCTGCTCATTATTCTCTTAGCAAGGTTTTTCCTTTATACTTTTAAAGATTTTCACACATTTTCTCTTCCTCAAAATAGTCCTCATCTCTTCCCACCTACTGAACAAATTCAAGTCTTGGGTGGCACTTTTCCTGACTGTGCTACCAGAGTTAGTTATGCTTTTCTTTATGCTTCTTTAATATTGTGTAGATATATAACATTTGCCACATTAAATTATAATGATTTGTTTACTCCCCTGTCTCTTTTTCTAGATTGCAAGTTCCCTGAGTAAACCACAGATTATTTTTCTTTATAACTGCTGTGCTCGACACACTGCATGGTTGTTTTTGAAAACAGGAAAAACACAGCTGGGAATAGACTGAAACCCAAGTCACATGTTTGCAACCAAGGCAATGATGGATCTGGTGGGGGGTGGGGAATCAGTGTCATTGCCTTTGGACTCTTCTTCACTCAAGATTGTCGTATGGGTAATATAGTCTTATTACATGTGAAAAATAAGATTCTTTGAGGAATTCATATTTTTTAAAAAGGCTATTGGCATAATCCAGAAGCAATGAAAGAACCCATATGTAATTTATTCTCAAATTTTAAAGTTCAATGTTAGATATGCTGTATAAAATTTACTCATGATATCCCTGAGTCTTGTTTTGTTTACATTTTGTCTAAATATGGTTTCTCAGGCAAAGCTGCCTCCATTGGCAGAGTGAACATTTATTACCATGTATTTGGATAGTCTTGTTTTATGCCTGTTTTACATAGAGATTATTAATAGAATTCCCCCTCAATATCAAAAGTATTCTGGTTTGGAAATAATTATACAGTTGCCCTAATTACAAAGAACATTATTGGTTTAATTAGAGTACCACACAAAACTTTGAAGGACAACACGTTAGAAGGGTTGAATAAGTATTGCTGATTATTTCATCATGTTTGGTAAAAGGATAGAGTGACTTTGAAAACAGTTTGAATAGTAAGATCAAGCAAATTTATTATTTAGTTTCTACTTACATAAGGGAAAAAATCATCAACTTAACAACCTTATTGACATCTTTTAAAAAATAATATTTTATGGTCTGAAATAAGCCTCCTTCCTTTACAATAAAAGTGTTATTAATATCCTAACCCAAGTAGATTTGCATAGCACCTACACAAATGTAAGGGAGTGTAAAGACTTCAGTCAACTATATCGTCAGGGGGAGCATAATTCTCTACAAGATTACCCTCACTTCAGATACCAGTTGCATGTCTGGGCATTCCTGAAACTACTGTCAAGGAAAAAAAATAGCGATTAAAATCAGCCAAAGGCAGAACTGCATAGAGCAGGTAGAATCTGCAGATCAACCAAATGTGGAGTCTCCATTGTCTTCTTTCTGTGGACCTGTTCCTAGCTTCAGTGTTTGACAATATGCATAGAGCATTGCCAAGCTCACACAACTATTGGTGTTCAGAGTTTTTACTGGTACCCATTATATAGACCTGATTGATTGCTTACGTGGTGGTTCCCAGTCTCCATGTGTACTAATACATTGTGATCCAAAGTCTCCACACTAATCCACATCACTGGTCTTTCTGATGTGCCACCCTTCACTCTTGATGACATTGTTAATATCTGGCTAGCCCACGGCAGACAACAATCACCTCTTAGGAGCCAAGGGCAAAGCTAGAACTCTTTGGGGGTAGGGTTAAACTCCTTACTAAACACAAAGTTCTTGCATTTTGATATTCTTAAAGATATGCATTGAGTACAGATATTCCAAAGCTATCCGGTGTCCTAAGTGTGGAAATTTTAAACTAAAAGGACTCAAAAATCCCTATTTAAGCATAGAAGGTTAAGATAAAACATTAGAGAAACAATACTACACTCAACGTATCTCTGGAAATTATGTTTAAAATCCCATGTTTTAAAAATAATTTTTTTTAACCACAGTCAACTGTAAAATTAAAATCTAGCTCAAGTAGTTGACTCAACGAGGTCAGCTTCAATATATCTTTAAAAAGATGCACAGGCTTCTTTTTTGCAGCTAATTGTACTGTAAACTGATTGTTATTTTATTATCAGTGCTAACCTTACAGATATAAAATAAAAGCTTGATCATTAAAATAAATTGTGATTTGGGGGCCAGAAAAAGAGGGAGAGAGAAGGAGTTGAGGGAGGATCTTTGTAAACAGTATTAAAGGGGCACATGGTTGGCTCAGTGGGTTGTGTCCAACTGTTGATTTCAGCTCAGGTCATGATCTCGTGGTCCTGGGACGGAGCCTTGTGTGGGACTCCCACTCAGCAGGGAGTCTACTTGAGATTCTCTCTCTCTTTTTCTAAAATAAGCAAGGGAATCTTTAAAAATAAATAAATAAACACTACTAGAAGTAGTGCTGATGATTTTTAAAGCCCCTTCTATTGCTCCATGAAAACATTGATCACTCTGTCATCCTGTATGGTAGCTGTTAGCCTAGCTATGTAACCTATCTTTCCCTTTCCAGTGCTCTGAGGAAATCTTGTCTAGTGCCATTTCTGGAGAAAGCTGCATACTTATTAAGTGAATGAAAAAATGAATGAGTGAATACTTTCCATTCAAATAGTAAAGCTGGATTATTTGGTGTGGTATTCAAGGCAATGGCTAAACACTTTGGTATTTATGTCCTAATTCCCTAAACCTAAGTTTGTTACCTTACATGTCAAGAGGGATATTGTAGATGTGATCAAGTTAAGGACCTTGTGGAGAGATTTTCCTGAATTGTCTGGATGGATCCAATCTACTTACAAGGATCTGTATGAAGAAATCTAGGAGAGTCAGAATCAGAGAACAAGAAGGGACCATGGTATGAGAGGTACGAGAGGAAGAGAGATCTGAAGATGTTACACTCCTGGCTTTGAAGATGGAAGAAAGAGCCATGAGCCAAGGGATGTAGTCAGCCTCTAAAGGCTGGAAAAGGCAAGGAATTTAAACGGTTGTCCACAATGAACCCCAGAAGGAATGCAGCCGTGCTGACCCATTTTAGACTTTTGACCTCTAAAACTCTAAGATATATATTTACACTGTTTTAAGCCAAAGTTTCTGTTAACTTGTTACACCAGCAATAGGAAACTAATACACTCAGTATTTCCTGCTGTTTATATATCTTTTTAATACCTAGTCACAGAACCTGAATGGAAGAACTGTTATTTAAAGTCTGATAAGCTCTGAACATTTAATCAAGGTGTAGACAGCAAAAGACAATATTAGATTTTCTATTTTTGTTAAATTTAGATTGCCAAAGATGGTGAGGAAGTATTCACAATTCATTTAAAGAACACTTACGCATGGCTTCACAAGTTTCAGGGACTCTTCTTAAACTTAAAGATAGAATTAAACAGAATGATCATAGTGTGTCCCTCACAGTGTATGCCTAACTTCAGTGAAATCCCAAATGATTTGGAGACGAGCACAATAAGTTTTTGTTTATGGAAATCGAAGCTTGAATGGGGATCATTTTTGCTGGCCAGTATGTTGAATGTCTGTCACCTACTGAACAGATATTGAACAAGTAAACACAGAAGTAAATATAATACATACTACCTTTGTATTTTGATGTGACACACACAATAGGTAGAGATAGAGACAGAGAAAATGATTTTGACTGGAGATATATCTTAGAATGATAGTCCTGCATGCCCTCTTTAAAGAAAGGACATGCCCCCCTACAACCTGAAAATGATTTAAGGGAGTTCTATACATATTAAAGGGAAAGACATCTCAGGCAGAGGGACAAGAAATGACAATTCTGAATTGTGGGAACAACTTGGGGTGGCCATGAGTTGTGGAAAGAATAACTATGTGGCTTATTGTTCCCATATGGAAATTCTTTCCCGTTATTTCTTGAGAAAGTGAAATGTTTTTCTGTCTCTCAGTCTTAGGAACAATCATTTGGGAAATCAGAAAAATAAGAAAGAGTCAAATGAATGAACAGGAAATTCCAAAGTACATAGTGGAAGGTTAAAGTTAACATTTCAGGGAACCAGGACAGTGTCAAGTTAAAAAGACATAGTCACAATCTATTGTCAGTCTTGGTTTTAACTGTTGCCATAATATAGTATGTGTTTGGCTTTATATTTTGCTAAAGGTGAGTTATTCTTACAAATAAAATATGTGATAAGAAGTTTATGTATATACTATATACAAATGGTATGAGTGTTCTGAGAAATGTGAAGTTTTGGAAACAAAATAAATCCTTAATTTGGCAATTTTGCAAGTGATTCTGTCCATTGCTTTTAACCTTACTAGAAGAGCTGAATGCCATTTATTCAAATGCTGCCCAGTAGTGTTCACTGGTGTTTTTCATTATTTGAATATTTACTATAGGTTAGAGTTCTTTGTAAATATTAATATTTTCTTTTTATTAAGTAACTATTTCACATTTCCATAATAATGACTAGAGACTATAAAGAATATTAGATAATTATTTATAATTTCAAGGACACCTGAGCATTGTTGGGAATTCTAATATCATGTTCACAAAATCCAAAGAAATTAGAAAGAGTAGTGTAGATGTAGCTGAATTACATAAAGCAGAACTAAACATAAAATAGGATACATGGAGTCATAAATATCATAGTAGGGTTTTTAAAAATTATTATCTTAAATGGGGAAAACTGCCAAATTTTAAGCAGAGGAGTAACATGATCAATTTTTTTTTTTTTAAAGATCACTGGAATAAAATAAATGATTACTGACATCTATATACAAATAGAAGAAAGAGGTACATAAACAGAAAAACACGCTTAGGAAACTACTTAGAATAAAAAATGGCTTTGACTTGAAGGAAGATGGTCGCCATGGAGACAGAAATGGGCTTATATGAGGTATATTTTGGAGGTGGAACAACAAAATATTTGGTGGAACATTAGAAATGTGTAAGGAGTGGCAGGCTATTCAAGCAAAGGATATGTGTGCTTAGGAACAGAAGAAGGGATTAATTATGGAAAATTAATTTTAAAACCTTAACCAAACAGTCCATTGTAGTATTTAACTGCCATACTCTAAAGACTAAAGACTATATCTGCATGTACATTCATTTAATATGCTTTTAAAAAATGCCTTCTAAGAATAGGGACCTCTGTTAGATCTAAGAATTTCAACCTAAATGACGCCATTCTTGCCTTGAAACAGGATTTTCAGCTTCCACACCATGAATTTTGGGCTGAATAATTCTTTTGGCAGGCAGGGGCTGTCTTGTGACTTGTAGGCTATTTAGCAGCATCCTATGGGAGAGGCCAGCAGTAGTAGTATAATTTAGCCAAAGTGGGGAGTAGGGATCTCAGAGGACCTGGGCTTCTGTGAGAGGAGGGGACATGTGAGTAGAGAAATAAGACTGATCAGTAGGTCGCAACCAAGTTTTTAAGCGACCTGCCTGTTAAGAAATTGGGATATTGGGGCACCTGGGTGGCTCAGTGGGTTAAGCCTCTGCTTTCGGCTCAGGTCATGATCTCAGGGTCCTGGGATCGAGCCCCGCATCAGGCTCTCTGCCTACTTGTGATCTCTCTCTCTGTCAAATAAATACATAAAATCTTAAAAAAAAAAAAAAAGAAATTAGGATATTTTTGTGAAGGCAGTGAGGGGCCATTGAAGGATCACAAGAAAGCAAGAAAGGGAATACGGTGGTCAGACTTATTTTTAATAAAACCAAAAGTAAGAGCCAACTAAGAGCAAGAGGATAAACTGATGAGCACAGAAAGGCCAAATCGTTTAGAGGATGTTCAAATGGAGAGATGTGATCTTATTGAATTCAGGTAGCTTCAGTGGGGACAATAGGGACACATTTCAGAAACAGTCATATAGGTTGTCATACAGAGCATGTGATGACAAATTAGACAGTGTGGGACATGGTGGGAAGATGAGAAAATGTGGAGGTTTCTGGATAGGGTGACTGATTGGTCGGTGATGGGCAATACACTTTCTTTTTAAAGAAAAAGAAATACAGGGACTCCTGAGTGGCTCAGTGGGTTAAGCATCCACCTCTTGATCTCAGCTGGGGTCCAGATCTTGAGTTTGGGTCCTGATCTTGATCTCAGCTTTGGGTCATGAGTTTGAGCCCCACATTGGGCTCCACGCTGGGTATGGAGCTTACTGAAAAAAAAAATAATAATAAAGAGAAACAAATGTAATGATGGACAGTAACACACCTACATATAAATTTATAAGCATCAAATAAGAACAAAAAAAGTGATAACCAATTTCATTTGGATTATTTTTGTAACATTCATGTTTGAGTTATAGCTGTTTAAAGTCAGAGTTTAATTTTGATAAGTCACCATGGTCATTCCCTGTACCAGCTATAGTCAAATTTTAATCAAGCTGAATTGTAACATTTAATGTCAACTGATGCTTCTGACACGCTTCCAACATTGTCTCACTGTCCAAAACCTTTGTTTCACTTAACCATTAATCAAGATGGCATTAGGGATGAATTTTTGGCTTATTATATTATTATAGCCACATTTTATATCATGTTGAAGAATACCAAATAATAGTCATCTTTTGACTCTTCATTGTATGAATTTTGTATTACTAATTATAGGTAGTCTTTATCCTTAAATTGTTATACATTTTTCCTAGTCCAAAAAGGAACGCATCTTATTATGAAAAAAACCCAGCAATGTGTAAAATGTGGAATAGCTTTAAAACAAAACATGTTCTCTGTTAAGATCTTGCAAATATCATTTTAGTTAAAATGTTTAGCAAATGAAGTTTTTTTTTTTTTTTTTAGTTTACTTTTTCGTGGACAGCCAAGATAATGCATATTTCCTGGGTAACAACCTCTCATTTTTCTGATCTAAAGCCTCGAAGACAGAAAAAAAGGTGTTCTAAACAGAGGATTCTAACTTTCTAGTTTCAGATAGAGAGAGAGAGAGAAGTAAGGGAGATGGAGATTAGAATATTTGTCACAGTGCAATCGCCCTTAAAAGAAAATTGTTGTACTAGTTATATCTCAGCAGGAAGGTCATAAAGGAATAGGTTTTGTTGGGGTGCTGGGAGGTGGTGCAGAAAGACTTCAGAATAAAGCAAGATAGAAGAATGGTGTGTTAGGTGGGGCAGAGCATAAATTAGGTTAAGGAACATTAAGACCTTACATAAAAACGTATTTTGGAATTTTTAAAAATTGCTGTACCACCTCTCCTTTCACTAGTAGAAGGGCATATAGTGTATTTTTATAAAGCTTCAGCCTTTTTTAAAAATCATTGAGTTTAGCCATTCTTATTATATCTAAGATCTAGATCAATCATTATTTTCTCTGCAGAAACATTGTGGATTTTTAACAAGAAAACATTACCTTGTGTGAATATGTCCTTTTCATTGCAAAATATTTAACATCTACTGACTTCTAGTATCCACTGTTCCATTTTTGGCACTCAAAACGGTGAATGAAATATATTAGAAATAAATACCTAAATTTCCTCCAATGGGATAGGGTCACCCAAACAGATTAAAGTTTCTGAACCTTGAGAATGATGTTAGACTGTCTTTTTTGAAGGTCTAAATCAAGTTTTCTTTAGCCTAATGATGTATGAGCCGTATTACATATAAATGTTCTTATTATTTAAACTTTTATGTTTTCCACAACAGATACATTTTTTTTTTTCTATACGAAATTTTCCTTTTCACTTTTTCAGTCATCATCTGATAAATTATCCCTGATATCTGGAGAAAAATGCAATGATTTTTATTATTGACCATAATCTATTGGTTGATTGCAGAAAAGTAAAGATTTGTATTTAATGCATCAAAGGAAAGATTTCCTATGAAAGATGTAAAATTCTTAGAAGCCTTACATCTAGTTTATTCAAGGTAGTTCAAACTATGTTTCATAGAGAACTTCAACCATATTAATATATCAAAGATGGTTGCTTAATTTTTTTACCAAGTAATTCGCCTGCACTGATATGTTTACCTGAGAAATGGTAAAAATTGGATTAGTACAAAAGATGCATATTTTACTTTTTAACTATTTATTTATTTTTATTTTTGTGAGAGAGAGAGCATGCATGCTCCAGCATGAGTGGGGTAGGAGGGGCAGAGGGAGAAGCAGACCCACTGAGCAGGGAGCCTGCTGGCAGACTCAATCCCAGGACCCGAGGATCATGACCTGGGGTGAAGGAGGACACTTCGCCGACTGAGTCATGCACATGCCCCCCAAAAGACACATTTAAATAGCATTTTTGTTATAAGAATTTGCTGAACCTTTCTAAAAATCTTCAACCAAGATGTATGAATTTATGTTAGTCCACTAATAACCAGAATTAATAAAGAACTTATTTCTATGATTTTTTTAATATATGCTTAATAGGTTGAAAAGCCTGGGATTATAGTGCTATTGGCAACAAGGCAACAAATATATTTTCTTTGAAATGACATTTTTTCGAGCCAAATAGTATATTTTGGTGTGTCCAACATATGTATATTTTGCAAATGCCAAAAAGTACCTTTACATTATAAAGGTACTTCTCCTCAATAGACTTTGCTAGAATTTCATTTTTATGACTTTATGAATATTCATAGAGTATTGATGTTATCCATTGGTAAAGTAGATAAACTATTGCAGAAATTATAAATCTCTCAAATTTTAAGCAAAATAACTCAAAATGGTTTGGCATATATTGGCAATGTTTCCAGTATAAATTGCTCTGCCTGGTGAGTCCAATGGCTTGGATTGAATATCTGACATATGAATAATGGAAATATAAAACCCTGGCTCTCCCTTTTCTCTTTCTCTCTCTAAATCTAAATTGAGAGAGAGGTTTTTATTCTCTAAGTAGCATTGTTTGCTTACTTTGTAACTACAGTACAAATTGAAATGCCAAAAGAGGCAGGCTATAAACCTGATTAATTTTGGCTAAGGAAATCCTTTCTGTAGCTGGCAGGTGGTCACCAAGAACCTGTCCAGTATGTCATTTGCATGTATGGGTTTGAATGTTGCCATATCTTCTAAACTGTCATACAGGCAAGTAATTCATCTAGAGTAGACATAACTACATTAAAAGCAAGCAAACAAAGAACTCTTTAACTTCACAGTGATTTGAAGACCTGGAAGTTTATTTTTTGTGCTGTTAGTAAACCTAGCAATCCAGGGGCAGACTTGGTCATTAGTCACTTAATTCATTTTGTCTTTTGCCTCTACCATTCCAGACTTGGTGCCTCTCTCTCAAGATTGTCTTACTGTCCATTGTGCTACTAGAATGCTGGCTGCTAGGACATTATCTCAGGCATCAGGAAGATGGAAGTGAAGAGGACAAAGGGGGCACTGCCAATGATTTGCCTTGTTTCTCAGGAACCTTTCTGGAGGTCCACCAATGTTTGGTCCACCAGTAACTTTCAGATAAGAAATATGAGTTTTTGCTGGACATTTGCCACCAAAATATAATAGTAGTTCCATATTGAAGGAAATTTGTAGAGGGTTGAATAAAGTTAATAAGATCATTTCATCCTCTTGTCTGCTTTAGCCTTGTGTTGAAATGATCTTGCAAGCTTGAATGCTTGATGAACACAGTGCTTCTGATTACAAGTACAGCTCTATTATATTTACCCATCCCATTTAGTCTGGAACTGTTATGGTTTCCAAGTCAATTCTAATATTAATTCTGCCCTCTGTGTTTTCTTTGTTTCTCTATTTTCCATCTGAAAGACTATCTGACCTTATTTTACCTCTACTCTAAGTCATGGCAGAACAAGAGCTACAATGAAGAATTTCTGTTGGCCACACAGGAGTATAATACAATTTTGTGTTCCACTATGATCCTACTATATAGAAAAAGTCAACCTTAGGTAAAGAATATCTAATGATGGGCATGTTTTTTTCTGGTCTACCCTTTGGAGACTGGAATATACATGTTTCTAAAACATGAAGTCCTTCTATTTCAAAATAAGAATGTCTTTTTTGATGTATGGGAGAGAGGTTTCAAAGGCTCCTGTGGAATATGTAGATAAAGACAACAACACCTCAAACACAGTGTTAATCTTCTTCAGAACCATACTGTCATACAATCTAATGACAATAGCCCTAATAAGACATGCACCTTAGTTTCCATGGGCCTATATTCCCCCATGAACCTTTGACATCACCCTAAATGACCCTAACCAAGGAAGATATAGATTTATATTCTTAAATATAACTCTTTCTCTTTCTGGAACTATCTTTCTATCATATGAATTCATTTCAGAAGATTACCTTTTTAAATTCTCCTGTTTCCCCTTTTTTTGCCCTCGATGCCTTACTTAGTACTTTTACTCCCATTTATAATCTCTGCCAACTATTCTACCTACAAAAAAAATCTAAAAATGGGTAAGATTAAGTGGCTTATGAGATTAATAAGGGAAAATCATATTTTGATGTACTTTTTCTTTTAATGGAAGAATTTTAAACAGTTCAAAACCTGAACTAGGATGTCATTTCCTGGAATCAGTTGTTCTTTGAATACATGTCTCCTGGTGGACAGTTTAAGGAGTTAAATTTTTGAGTATCCTTGCCCTGGCCTATCAGCATGTCACTTTATAGAACAATCATATCTACAGAAGCCCAGCTGTTAACATTTTATAGGCTGAACCTCTAAGTTCCTCTTTATTTGTTTAATGTACCTTACCATATAATAGGAACAACAACAACAAAAAAAAAACCATAAGGTGGTATCTTTTGAAAGCTAAATTACAGTATATTATAAAATAAGTGCCTATTTTCTTCTGAGGTAGGAGGTGAATGAACACAAAGCCTGGATTGAAGCATGGTTTATCCCAAGGAACAGTGCTGTGGAGTCAAAAATGAACTCCAAAGGGATGTGTCTAGTAATTTGAATACCTACAAATAGCCTAAATTTGAAGGCAGACGCTAAATAAACATGGACTTAAATCTGATAGTTTGTGTGTACAAGTCAAAATAGTAGAGCCTTTAGGAGATTCAGAAATGCTTACTATTGGGAAGGGTGATTTAGGTCATAAAAATATGGGGCAATAAGTGATATTCTAATAGAAAAATAATCTGTGGATAAACTACAAAGTCAGCTCCCAGGACTCCTGATACGACCATTCAGAATATGTCAGGATAATTTTGAACATATAGTCCCTGACACAGATGGGCTGGATTTAAGTACTTGTGTGGTTTTAATTTATTTCATGTAAAGCATTCTGACCACAGCACTGAATTATTTGGAGATGTTGGATTTCTTTCCAGGTTTCTTAGGTCCTAGCAAGATGTTTTGAGGTTCATTGAATAGAATTTATTGAGAACACACAGAGAGAACACTGTACTCAATTTACAGAGGTGAAAACCTATGACCAAAACAGTTATAAGATCTTGAGGTCAAAGAGGACTAAGACAGTAATATCTCAATTTGAAGTAAAAAGCCTAAGTTTTCTTTCACTTTCTAAATTTGAGGTCCATTTCTTTCCTTTCTAAGCTCAGTCTTTCTGAAAGGTTACTTACTTTTTATCTCTCTGTTGTATATAATCTTCTCAGGTCTATTTAAATTTTATTGAAGTTTCTATAAACAGCAGAGTGGCAACAGCAATATTTTGGATAAGCTTCCCAAGTTAAATCTCCAATTTGGTACATTCCCTTTCTTTATTAAAATACTACTGTTTCAACTCATCTTTTACTTAAGACTGCATTTCTACTGCAGAAAGCCTTCAATTCATGACCTCATTCTATACTCCCTTTGTGAGGTGTAGCTACTTGGCCACATACTATAAAAGATAAAGGGAACATTTTCTTCTTATTAATGTAGTTCCTGTATTGGTAACTGCAAAGCTCCAAGCAAAAGGAAAGAAGCTCTAATTCAGGCATCTAGTGGTCATTTTAGGAGTCATGAGCACAAACTTTTAATAATCCTAAGATTACCAGGGGAAAAAATTCTAACATTATCAAATAGAATGAGAAATTCACTCTTCTTTGTGCCAATTTCTGGAAATTGCAAAATTGGGGGGAAATAGGTATTTGCTTTTAAGCAACTATGTGTTGAATGCCTATTATGTACCAAAACATGAGAACTCTAGAAGTGATTTTTTTAATTATTTTTATTAACATATAATGTATTATTTGCCCCAGGGATACAGGTCTGTGAATCATGAAGGCTTACACACTTCACAGCACTCCTCACATCACATAACCTCCCCAATGTTCATAACCCAACCACCCTTTCTATACCCCCCGGCCCCCAGCAACCCTCAGTTTGTTTTGTAAGATTAAGAGTCTCTTATGTTTTGTCTCTCTCCTAGAAGTGAAAGATTTACAAGAAAGTTTCTTTCCTGAAATGCATAGACTAGTAGGAGATGTAGATAAGAACAAGTTTATTCTTTTCTTTTTAAAGATTTTATTTGACAGAAAGAGACGCAGTGAGAAAGGGAACACAAACAGTGGCAGACGCTCAAATGACTGAGACACCCAGATGACCCAGAACAAGTTTATTCTTGTCACTAATAGCAACTTATCTGTCAGTCTTATCTTAAGGCATTTTACATAATCCATTTTTTTTAAAAAAACTATGTTGTTGATTTTCATTGATTTCCTCATAAATCAGAGTGGGAGGCATTGAATTCGAGATTACACACACACATGCACACACAGAGTTCAAGAGCTTAAAATTGTATGAAGCACAAGGTTTAAATTACCTAAATGGAAAGTGCCCCTTTTTTCAGTAATTGCATTTTAACTGAAATATCTGCTAATGCAGTAAAGAGGGGCCCACTTTAATATGTTCTTTTTTTTTTAAATATTAGATTCCCATGACTTTCAAAATATTGAATTTAAATCTTGGCTTTCTTAGAAGTTTCTCAAGAAGCTGGAACAAAAT
Source organism: Mustela nigripes (assembly GCF_022355385.1). NCBI lineage: Eukaryota > Metazoa > Chordata > Mammalia > Carnivora > Mustelidae > Mustela > Mustela nigripes. Next base: position 49,314,266 of record NC_081566.1, read on the forward strand.
GTGAATTTCTAACAAATATGTGAATTATGAAGACCCACATTGGGGGAGGACCAAATGGGTTGGGATTTTTTTTTTTCCATTTTTGAGAAAATATTTTATTGTATAGAATTTCTTATTTTTTTAAAATAACCACATTGACTTCAGCTCCTTTGAACTTAGGATATAGATGCTTTCAGTGCTGGCCTCTGTTTCTGCTATTATGCCATCCCTCCCCCTTGTTTAGTTTCCCTTTCATGCTTGCAGGGCATGGGGAAATGTATAAGTTTAATATATGTTGTGTATTCATAATGGATACTCAGTCGTTACTTTTAAATAAATGAACAAGAGTACACAGGAAGTTGAAGAAGTATAGCATAGTGACTAAAAGTTAGAGTCCTTGCCAGCATCTGTCATTTCCTGACTTGTTGATTTTAGCCATTTTGACTGGTATGAGGTGATATCTCATTGTGGTTTTGATTTGTATTTCCCTGATGCCGAGTGATATGCAGCACTTTTTCATGTGTCTGTTGGCCATCTGAATGTCTTCTTTGCAGAAATGTCTGTTCATGTCCTCTGCCCATTTCTTGATTGGATTATTTGTTCTTTGGGTGTTGAGTTTGCTAAGTTCTTTATAGATTTTGGACACTAGTCCGAGCGTATCATGCTTAGCGAAATAAGTCAAGCAGAGAAAGACAGCTATCATATGATCTCCCTGATATGAGGAAGTGGTGATGCAACATGGGGGCTTAAGTGGGTAGAAGAAGAATCAATGAAACAAGATGGGATTGGGAGGGAGACAAACCATAAGTGACTCTTAATCTCACAAAACAAACTGAGGGTTGCTGGGGGGGAGGGGAGTTGGGAGAAGAGGGTGGGATTATGGACATTAGGGAGGGTATGTGCTTTGGTGAGTGCTGTGAAGTGTGTAAACCTGGTGATTCACAGACCTGTACCCCTGGGGATAAAAATATATGTTTATAAAAAATTAAAAATTTAAAAAAAAAAAGTTAGAGTCCGAGGTGAGATTCGAGATCCTAGGTAAATTGCTTTGTCCCTTAAAGACTCCATCTTCTCAGATATAAAATTCTGATTTTGGTAGTGCTTGTGTCAAATTAAAACTATAGTGTCTATGAAGCTTTGACACATAGCAAACCCTGAAATAATAGCTGTTATGATGATAATTATTGCTGACTTTGTGTGTGGGGGCTGATGGTGTTGGATATAAGTGTTTTCCTGCCTTCTCTATACAATTCTCATTAATGGTTGATTGTAAAAATTTATTGAATGAACCACATGTATTTATCGAGAGCTCTCTGTGTACTTGCTACTGAGGCTACAATAATAATCATGTAAAACAGTTGTTTGTCTTCAAGCTATTTACTTTCTTTGGGGGAAGATATCCAAGTCAATTACCTGTGTGATAAGCACTACAGTAAGTTCCAACACACAATTTGCATAGAGTTTTAGGTGAACTGAGGAGAAATAATAAAATAGTCTTTGGTATTTCAGAGCTTGCTACTAGGGAGCATGAATTCTACACTGAGTTCCCAACACTAAAGCAGAGTTTGTCAAGCAGAACATGGAGGGACAGTTAAAACAGGATCTTCTATGTAGAAGAAGCAATCTGTAAGAATATACAGATTAAGGGATCCCTAGGTGGTTGAGTCAGCTGAAGATGCAACTCCTGATTTCGGCTTAGGTAACGAGCTCGGGGTTGAGGTTGAGCCCCATATCAGGCTCCATGCTCAGGAGGGAGTCTGTTGGAAATTCTCTCTCTTTCTCTCTCTCTCTCTTCCTCAGCCTTCCCCTCATGTACTTTCTCTCTCTCTTTCAAATAAATAAGTAAATCTTTAAAAAACATAACAAAAGTAAAAACAACAACCAAAAAACCTAGAATGTCCAGATTAAGAGATATTGGCAAGAATTTTTAGATTCAAGCCAACCTGTAATGTTAGATAGATATTGACAAGGAATGAGTATTCTTGGGCTTTGAATAAATGTAGGAACACCTGTGGCCAAAGGCTTTCAGTGAGAAGTCATCTAGGGATCATAGAAGATAATAAAGACAAGTCAAAGATGAAAATGGATGCATTATTACCTAAAGAGAAAAAACAAATGTTTCAGGATTTGTTGCATGTAATCATCTACATCTTAAAAGAGTCCCTCATATCAGTGAGGATATCTTTGAGGGGCTCTCAGTATTTTCCTAGAGTAGTTGTAGTATACATGGGAATAAATAAACATATTTTTCTTATTATATATTTTGACAATATCCTTTTACCTCGATTGAAATGCTGCTTTTGTGTTCTTTTTTTTCACCATGACATTCTCTTATGTGGCCTATACAAAAATAATTTTATGCCTATTGTTTCAGTATAGTTGATGGTTATTCTCACTAATGTGTGAATATCTGTTCTTGCCTTTGAAAACAGGTTAAGATGAGAGATCTGCTAAAAATGCCACAACTTCTTAGCTATTTTTTGGTTTTAATGTCTGATACTCTGAAGTATTATCTTTTTCCATTTATCTAATCTTTCTCTTATGCAAGTCATGATTATTACAATTTATTTAAATATGAGCATTATTTAAAGCAAGTTGGCTATTTTTGCTATTGTTGATGTTGATCATTTCCAACAAAGATATGCATTTACATATTTAGAATTAATTTTAGAACTAGAAGACATTTGGAAATGATTTCCAACAAAGTTTTTAAAAGTTTCATTTAAATTAATAAATTATCCTTTCACTGTTTACTGTTTTGAAGGGACAGGTGATAAGAAAAGAGCTTCATGTATTTTAAAATTATTGTTTTTCTGAAGTTAAATGAATATTCTGTGCTTGATGTAGTAATTTAATTCCTTTCATGACAAATTTTCCAAATTAGGCTTCTAGTCTTATCAATAATCTTCTAAACCATTTGACTTGCAAATTTTGCATAATCTTGTCATATTTTCTAATTTTAAATTAACATTTTCTATTTTAAGCCACATTAATGTATACATGAAAAAGATATATATATATATATATATCTCACTATAATGGTTATATATATGTATGTATATGTATATGTGTGTATGTGCATGTGTGTATATAAAACACAAGTAATAATATCATATTTCCAAACAAAAATGAATTAAAGGCTAAAAGGAAATGAAGGTGGAGAGAGGAAGAAATAATTTAAGATTTCCTCAGTTTATCTTTCTAACTTCAGTTCTTGGTTTTACTCCTTTTCTGATCTGTGAACTCTTGCTGTATTTCATAGGTAATTGACAATTTTAGAATTTTTAATGCTTAAATAGTCTGGATTTGGAATTCTTGGATCCTTTCTTCAAAGGAAATCTAAAAGTCCTTTTCTGGCATGATTAAAGGGCACAACTGGTATGTGAATGATGGAGAGACAAGTAGACTTATTGAGGACTCTTCCAGATCTGTGAGTCCAAATGTTTACAATGTTCAAAGTGAATCTGACATTTAATGCTCATATAAATGAGACAAGATCACGACTAAAATACTTTGTGGGTTCATGGATTTAATAAAATCATCTGAGATTCCTATCATGATTTAAAAAATCATTTCTCATTTCTGACAATTTTTATAACCAGGTATATAACATATGTTCAATACAATTATATTAAAACCAGTCATGTAACTCTCAGTGCTCACTGTTTCTACTTTAAGTTAGTGCATCTTTAACATCTTGTCATAATAGTCTTTTTTGAATTTCTATTCCCAGAAGGTAATTAATGGTACATAGGTTAAAATGATGCTAAATTGTTCAAATATTTGAACTTTATCCCAAGACTAGTAATCATTTAATACCATGCCTATGACCATCGTTTTTAAGCTAGATTATTTATTATGTTAAACTTTTCAAGTACTTTATAGCTAGGAGTTTCATATATGATTGATCATCAGTGGACACTTGATATTATACACATTCTTTTTTTTTTGTGGTCTGATTCTCAGCAGATTTTTCCAGATGAATGGGAGAGGAAATCAAGATTATTAAGAAAATTGTTCTCTAAGAATGTCATAATGATGGGGGCGCCTGGGTGGCTCAGTGGGTTAAGCGTCTGCCTTCAGCTCAGGTCATGACCCCACGGTTCTGGGATGGAGCCCCGCATCAGGTTCTCTGCTCAGCAGTGAGTCTTTTTCTTCCTCTCTCTGCTCCTCTGCCTACTTATGCTCTTTCTCTCTCACGTAAATAAATAAAATCTTTTTTAAAAGAATTCCAGAATGATGATATTCATTTTTTAAGATTTCGGTTTTTTGAACAGTTTTTTATTTTATTTTATTTTATTTTATTTTATTTTATTTTATTTTATTTATTTGACAGACAGAGATCACAAGTAGGCAGAGAGGCAGACAGAGAGAGAGAGGAGGAAGCAGGCTCCCTGCTGAACAAAGCCTGATGCAGGGCTGGATCCCAAGACCCTGAGATCATGACCTGAGCCGAAGGCAGAGGCTTTAACCCACTGAGCCACCCAGGCGCCCCTAGAACAATTTAAAACAAAATTGAAAGGGAAGTAAAGACATTTCCCATATGTCCCCTGCCTCCACGCATGCAAAGCCTCCCTCATCATCAACATCACTCAGCAGAATGTACTTTTTTTTTTTTTTTTTTTTACCAAGTGTGATCTACATTGATGTATTATAATCTAAAATCCATGGTTTGCTTTAGGATTCACTTGGTGTTGTCCATTCTATGGGTTTGAATAATGTATAATGACATATATCCATCATTATAATGTAATATAAAATTAAAATCAATTTTAATTAATTAATATAAAATTAAAATAATTTTATAAGATATAAAATTATATTTTCACTGCCTTAAAATCCTCTGTGCTTTACCTTTTTGTTTCTTCCCACTCCTGCTCCTGGCAACCACTGAACTTGTATTGTCTCCAGAGTTTCGCTTACTCCAGAATGCCATATAGTTGAAGTCATACAGTATGTAGATTTTTCGGTTGGCTTCTTTTATTTAGTAATACATACTTAGGATTTCTTACTGTCTTCATCGCTTGATAACTCTTTTTTTTTTTTTTTTAGCACTGAATAATAGTCTATTGTCTGTAAGTATCTCTGTTTATTCATCCATTCATCTACTAAAGGACATTTTGGGTGCTTTCCAGATTTTGACACTTATGAATAAAGCTGTTATAAAGATCTGTTGGCAGGTTTTTGTGCAGATGCACATTTTCAACTCTTTGACTCTTTGGGTAAATAGCAAGGATTATGATTGTGGAATTTTATTTTTTACTGATAAAAGTAATAAATTTTAAAAAGCTTACTGAGTTAGAATCATGAACTGAAAATAGTCGCTGTCTTAGTCTGTGCTGCTACAACAAAATACTACAAAATGTGTGGCTTATAAACAACATCAATTTATTTCTAACAGTCTTAGAGGTTGGATATCTGATCTCCGATATCCATGATGCCAGAATGGTCAAGTGAGGACCCTCTTATGGGTCATGGACTTCTCATTTTATGTCACTTTGTAGGAGGGATGAGAGATTTGTCTGGGCTTCTATCTTCAGTACATCAATCTCATTTATGAAGGCTTACTCAAAGATCCACCTCTCAAGACCATCACATTAGGCATTAAGTTTCAACATAAGATTTTTGGGGAGGACACAAATATTTGGACCACAGTCAGAGTAGACAATCAAATCTTTGCTATTTGTATTTGCAGTCAAAGGTTTTGAGATGGTACAGTTGCTCAATTTTGCAATAGTAGTTGAGGTATCACCTTTATAGAGTCAAGCTGCCTAGATAATAATAAAGTTTAGCACCTTCCACCTGTATGACCTCAGAGAAATTTCTCAGTATCTTTCCATTTCAGTTTAAGCAACTCAAATTTGAGAATATTAAAGTAAACTCGTAGAAGAAGTATATTAATACACATAAACAATGGGCACAGTTCCTAACAGAAACTTCTCAATTACAATAGTTACTTTCTAATTATGTTTTGAAAAAGAACTCTTTTTTTTTTTTTTTTTTTTTTTTTTTTTATTTTATTTTTTTTT
>NC_081566.1:49320673-49369320 GCF_022355385.1 Mustela nigripes
AGGGAAGCAGGCTCCCTGCTGAGCAGAGAGCCTGATGCGGGGCTCTATCCCAGGACCCTGGGATCATGACCTGAGCTGAAGGCAGAGGCTTTAACCCACTGAGCCACCCAGGCGCCCCTACCAGTTTCTTCTCTTAATTCAGTCAGTCACTAGATGACTCATCTGCCTGTTAATCTTAATTTAAGCCATCCTTTGATCGATTGATTTTTTTTTTTCTGAACATATGTTTAAAGAGCACTGTTCTTATCAAGGATGTGTAATGGCTCTCCAATCTCCACTGACTGAAGTCCACTTTGTTTGTTTGTTTTTCTGTATATATACAGAGAAAGAGCAGAGTGGGGGTGGGGGAGAATCTTGAGCAGGCTCTGTGCCAGCATGAGCCTGAAGCAGAGCTTGCCCTCACAAACCTGAGATCCTGAATTGAGCTGAAATCAAGAATCGGATGCTTAACTGGTTGAGTCATACAGGTGGCCCAAGTCCACAGTTTTCAAATGTAATCAAATCATTCATCACTTAATCCTAACAGTTTTGTTTCCTGTCTAAATTTGACTTCTATATCCGGTGTACCAAAGAAATACAACTATTTGTCATCCTGGACATTCTTTGTAAGTTTTTCATGCCCATGTTTATTTACTTTTATGCTGAAAACGAATGTGGTTTCTGGAGATCAGAGTTATTATTAGTTGCAGCAATAACCACTTTGATTTCCTTTGTCTCAACCCCCCAGGGTGACACCATTAAGGAGATGTCAGATACATATACAAGAATCTGTACTTGCAGGAGAAGGACCCTAAAATGTGAATCTAGACATTTATATAGGCTACATGTTTTCCCGTGGCTAGTCTCTCTTGAGAGAAGAGAAACCTTACTTCCCTAATATAAGCAAATCCTTAGAATGTAGAAAACAAACAAAAACCAAAACCTGTCAGGAGGAGAAAGAAGAGATTGTCTACCTGGAATATAAACATTTGTAGGGACATAAGTTTTAATCCACTCTGAACAGAAGAAAATGGCTCCAGGTTTAATACCTTTGGGATGTAAGGACCAAATGATAAAGCAAAAGACAGAGCAGATGATAGAGAGAGAAATGGATTTCATCCAACCTTGCCGACTCTGAAGGAGTGGTAGTAGAGCAACAAGTTGGTAAATGTGAGCTGCCTCTAGGAAATGCAAAAGATACAAAAACCGAGCCTCCAGTATGACGTCCAGAAAAAAAGCAAAGCTGCCAACACCTTGCTTTTAGCTCAGTGAGACCTATTTTAGATTTCTGACTGATAGGAGCTAAAAAAAAATAAATTTATATTGCTTTAAGCTTCTATATTTGTAGTAATTTTTATAGTAGAAATAGCAAATTAACACAAAGCACAGACCTAAAAATGGATATTAAATATCGGGGTGCCTAGGTGGCTTTGTGGGTTAAGCCTCTGCCTTCAGATTGGATCACAATCTCAGGGTCCTGGGATTGAGCCCCACATCGGGCTCTCTGTGCGGTAGGGAGTCTTCTTCCCCCTGTCTCTCTCTGCCTGCCTCTCTGCCTACTTGTTATCTCTGGCTTCAAATAAATAAATAAAATCTTTTTAAAAATATTAAATATCATAGACCATCATGTGTAATAAAGGTAGTTAGAGATTTTGCACTAATCAGATATAAAGAAATCTTTCAAAAGATGCAGAATCTCTCCCATTAAATTTTCGTTTGTGCGTAAGCTGTCTTCATTAGAGTATGCAAGTGTCCTCCACGAGTTAACATGAAAAAGGATGGCATGTGTGCTCAATTAACCAAAGTGAAGAACAGTTGCGACTAACCAGTGACTGACTGCTTCCCCATGGATGGTAATGGCCAATGTCTTCCTGAGTTTCAGGAAGAAATGTCCTTTGCATTGCTGGAGCCAGCACTCATCTCAAGCAGATTAATGTGTTAATGTTTCCCTTGTGTCCCTAATATCACAAATGTAAGTTCTACTCAGTAGAGTGTAAACTGCATGAGAGCAGGTTTTCTTTTTTTCCTCTTAACTGATATGTTTTCATAGCTAGACATTCAAAATTCATTTCTGAAGTGACACATGGGTATTAGTCCCTATCTATTCACTTGGAGTCTCAAATTCAGAGTCCAGTTTCCTCTTGGCCTTCTCCTAGGGAATGACTATAGGGAATAAGCTGAGGATTGAGAAGAGCATTCATGGCTGCATCCCACACCTCCACCTGTTTGAGACGGCCCACAAGAATTTCTCATCTCCTCCATAGAAGGATTTTATTCTAGAATCGTCTGTGGAAAGGGACTTAAAAACTTGGATGATGCCATCCAGTATAACCAGTGAATTTCATGTAAATAGACTTCTATTTTCGGAATGTAAGTGTCAGAAATACTCTTGATTGGCCAATCTGATATATTAGAAAGGCTGTTCATACCTCAGAGCTTTTAGGCTCATTCCCATTGAGTTCTACGGACTCGTAATAAACCCATGGACAGATAACTCATGTCAATATACAGGCAGAGCAAAAAGCAATATCATTGAACTAAGGCAAAAAAGCAATGTCTTCAAAGACTGTATTTTGGGGCAGAATCCTTAAATACTTGATAATGGGAAGGAGAACCTTGGCTCTTGGGCAGGCAGCACAGAAAAACTCTCCCTAAAGCCTCATGTGGTTTGACAAATGTCCCTTGGGGAGTGTCCTCCACTTTCCCAATCCTTTATTGCCTTCAAGTTAATAAATCCTCTCCTGTCTGCTGTAAGAATATAACTTAACTCAGAGGTCAGTCAGGACTCTCAAAATAGACTATACTGAGAGCTTTCCTTATCTAAGGATTTTATTTACCTTTGATTTGCTCATATTCTACAGAATCAATATATAAAATAATAGAAGGAGTCATTTTTCATTGTGATTATAGAAATAGCCATTTTAACTCCTCTCTCTCTCTTTTTAAATTTTTGATACTTAGTAACAGTAAGTTGAGCCAGGCAAATTTTCCTAGATTTTTGTTATAAGACACCCATTTAATAAATTAAACCAATGACACACAGTCTAGTATGAAAGGTATGTTTTTCCACAGAAGAATAAGCCAATGTCTTTTGCTTTTTTAAATTGTAGTTTGCAAAAAATATAAAAATGGTGCCTATAATTATTGATGTAAAATATACCTCAGCTGTGTAAAAGATATTCACCTTTGAAGATAAAAAATAAATAAATGCCTAACTGCATGATATCATTATCTAAGGGTTTGGTTAATTTTCATATTTATTTTCAAAAGTAGAGACAGGAGATTGGCAGACAGGTGACCAGACAGGATCAACACGAGCATCTAACACAGGATGAACCGCTCTGAATGAAATCATTGCACAAGAAACATCCCCATCATTGTGGCTGATTGAATGGAAAAAGAGAAACTAGTCCTCAAAGATTTTCATTTACTCTCCTAACGTTATCCGTTTTTTTGGCTGACTTTCTTTTACACTTATGAGTTGATTCCTGAGCTACCTTCTTATTTTCCCAGAGGTTGCTGCTGGCACAATGAATAGAGAGATGTGACTTTGGTGCAACTTGTACAAATATTATTAAAAGATGTGAGAGTCCTCAGTGTTATCAGGGTTTCTACTGAACACAAAGGGGAGAATTTGATTTTGATTTTTTTCAGTGTAGGATTACAGTTTTCCCCCCAAGATATTCTCAAGTTTAATGATGCTGTAGGGCTATCTGCAGTGCAGCTGCTGTTTCACAAAGTGTCCTGTGAAGCTTTAAGAGCAACACGGACAAAGCAGATTAACCATTTTTGTGAAGCTTTTGAAAGGCCACTATCCTAAGGAAGGCGAGCAAATTGGTTTATTGCTGAGCATTCTTTCAAGATTATAGGTGTGCTGCCTAGTTTCTGCACTGAAAGCTGAAGAAAAATCTTCATTTTTCGTTTCGTTCATGATCAGCCCTGCTGTAACCCATAAGATGAAAATAGACAGGAAAAGATTAATACCCATCCTAATGTACACTTGCCTACACAAATTATTTGCTTACTTTAATCAGCTATCACACCTTGAAACTATGCACAAAACTCTTCCTTTTTAAAGGCAAGAATAGATTATTAAATCTGTGTTAGCACTTTATGAAATGGGGGTGAACTCTCATAATTTCCTCAGAGTTCTTGGATAATATCTCTAAGATAGTACTGATTTCCTCACTGGGAAGAAACATCAAACACTACCTCAAATATACTAGAAACTGATAGGTAAAAACAAGTATGTGTTTAAAATTTGTTCAGCTTATTTCAATTAAATATCTCACGTTTGATATGCATCTTTTGTTTTTTCCACATATTCTGGGCCTGAAAATATGTTCGTAAGGTGTATGTGCATAATATCACGCCCAGCAGCATCAGTGGTATAAATACATTATTTTCTCTCCTGCATATTGGAAAACTGACAGGACAAGTAAGGGTTAGCTCTCCATATTCTCAAGGTTGCCTCCTCAATTATGCAGTCAACATATATGAAATTTGTATTCCTCTTGATACCTAAAGTATAAAATCCTATCTATCATAATCTTTTTTTTTTTTAATTTTTTTATTTGACAGAGAGATCACAAGTAGGCAGAGAGGCAGGCAGAGAGAGAGGAGGAAGCAGGCTCCCTGCTGGACAGAGAGCCCGATACGGGGCTCGATCCCAGGACCCTGGGATCATGACCTGAGCCGAAGGCAGAGGCTTTAACCCACTGAACCACCCAGGTGCCCCTTTCTCTCATAATCTTTAACTCCTTTGAAAACTAAGCAAAACAAAGCATTTCCTCTAGAGCTAGCCTTAGACATGTTCTTTCTAGCTTTCTACTAGCCTTAAGAAAAAGAAGAAAATTTGTCCCTGCTGCATTTGGAAGTTTGTATTGGCTCCTTGGGTGCTGCCTCAATAAATCACTGATATGTCAAACTTCAATTTACTTTTCCTGGACATCAGATCGAGGTGGATGGGGGGATGGTCTTAATGGGTGATTGGTATTAAGGAGGGGACTTGTGACAAGCACTGGGTGTCATATGCATCACTAAATTCTATGTCTGAAACCAATTTAAGCTATCTATATGTTAGCTAATTAGAATTTAGATAAAAATTTGAAACAAGTCCAAAAAATTGAAAAAAAAATCTACCACATAGGCATACAGTCTTCAACATTAAATATATGGTTCACTGACTTCTCTCTTAGATCTCCGTCCTTAGAAGATGTCCGATGTTATTAGTAGTAAAATTTATTATTATATGTCACTATTGCTTTTTGTTGACATTCATGGAATTCTAAAGTTATTTCATCAAATAGCCATTGTGCTCTTTAAGGATATTTTTCTAGGTAAAGCCATTAAAAAAAAATGAAAGAGTGAGAAAGGGAGGAGGGGAAAAGGAAATAAAGGTGACTATGAATTATTTTTCAATTTAGTAGGATATTATTTCTTATTCACTGCGAACGTGTTTTAGAAAAAGCACATTTTGTTACAGCTTTTTATGTGTGATTTTGTCTACACCAGCTAAAATTTATACACACATTTTCAGGAACCCTTGTTCCTAAAAACTAGGCTTCCTTTGTAAATTACATACACAGTGATATTTGTCTTGAGCTAACAATCTCATTAAATATGCATGGACTTGATTTACAAAATGATTTACATTTTCTTGAGTGGAGAACAGTCATTTTATACCGATGTAGTAGATTGTGCTTTGGATTTTTCCCCTGTGATATTTAATTTCCTTGATGTTAATGTAGATCTATGTGGCTTTCTTCCAGAATCCACATAAGTATTCACCCATAACATATTTTATTAAAAATAAGTAAACAAAAAACTAAATAACCATTCTAATTTTATTGCTCAAAGAAAGTAGATGAGGAATCTTTGCTTGGAGCCCTTTCTTATGATCTAAAGAATCTCAGTATAAATGAAAGGGACCTACCAATTAGCTTAAGGCTACAGTTGCAAGTATAGTGTTCAATAATAGAACTATTACCAATAGTGTACTACTGGAGTTGTAGAACTTTCATTTCAAAGTACAAAGGAAAATAATTATGGAATTGGTAAATATATAAAATTGGCTATTGCTTGAAAAAATCTTAACAGTTACCATTTAATTGTAATTTGGGGAAACAGAAATAAGCCACTTGCCTTAATATGTATCACATAGCCAGGATCTAAAATGCCAGACTTCCCATAATAATAGGCTTACTACATTCTTATAAAGTTCTTGTACCCCTGGAGATCACAAAGTAGCTCTGTTACTTACCAGATATCACATCTGAGTGGAAGAGAGGTTTCAGCTCTCACTACTCCTAGAGATTATCTACTGGAATTCCAAAGGGGGGCATAGCCCTTGTCAAAATATTTCATAGAGATGAACTAGACAAGTTTAGGGACACAGGCGCCATAAGAATTTTTACATCTCATTCATAATGAAGGTTTCCTATAGATAATGACATATTTTTCATCAATTGAAATTATTTTCCTGAAATATCTTGATTTTATTTTGAAAACATTCAGTAATTTCAATTCTGATGTGCAGTAAGGTGTAACTGAGTCACATAGTCTTTGAAATACCAAGGTTTTTGAGATTAAGATTTCATAGAAGCTTTAGAACACAAGAAGCATATTTACATAATCTCATATTAAATAGTTATCTACCCTAAAATCTCTTCTTTAACAATCTGAAACATAAACCATTCAATTATATAAACATTTGCATTAAACATCTATATTATGTATTTTTGACCATATGTTTAAATGATTAGAGTTCATTCTTGAAAACAGCTTGGGTAGGGCCTTAGAAAATGGGAAAAGTCCAGAGAAGAGTGAAACCCAAGGACAAAATCAAGTTATTTATTAACTATTCCACTTCATTTGTAGAGTGACCTTATATGACCTAACTTGAAGTGTCTAGGATTTTTATCTTTTCACATTTCCATTTTTATTGTTTGTTTAACTGAAGACCTACAATGTGCCTGTGTGGGCAGGATAGGAAGAAGGAAAGGAAGGATGTTCCTTTATAATATCGTGCTATTTATGATACTCTACATCTAAACTAAGCAGTTATTCTGGAAATGAGCCCATTAGGGTCATTATGGAAACCTATAAATATTTGAAGGCTGCCAAGAAGAATCAGTAAGTAAATTAATTATGTGTTCTTGAGAGGACAGAACTGGGATCAATGAGTTGAAGTGAGGAAGAAGTGGGATAGATTTCAGAAAGATCACACAATATAGATTGGACTCTGTTATGAGGAATTGATTTTCTTTTCCCAGGAAATGTTTAAGTAGACATTGATGATCAATTGTTATGGATGTTGTTAAGGTAATTTCTATTTTAGAAAGTAATTTGGAAGCTATAACTTTAAATTCATTTTTAATCCCGCAAGCATTTCATAAACAAAGTAGTATAGTTTTAAAAATGCCTTTAGAATATGATGTCATAATTTGATCATTAGCAATGTGTATTTGGTTCAACTCTATCTCTTAAATAATATACATGTGCAGCAATTATTCTATTTATCTGTATTTTACCTATATTTCTTTATTCTTTACTCTTCTGATACCTTAATAAATTATCATTTGGCCACCCACTGCAGAGCTGTTCCACCAAGCTTAAGGTCATTAACAAATATTATCACCCTACTTTATACAGTCTATGCTTTTACTTCAGAAGAAAGGCTTCAAAAAATGACATGTCCTTGAATCATAGGTTCACCATTTAAAAGCTGTGTACTTAGGCATAGTTTTAAAAAAAATCTTTGTACTTTGGTTTTGTTATCTATGAAATTACAGGGAGAAAATTCACCTTAACTGTTGTGACAATTAAATGAGATAGCTTATGCAAATCAATTAGCATGTAGTCAGGCTTATAATAATCATTGAAAATTGTTGGTAATAACCTTCTGGTTACAGCTATTATTTGATAGCAATTGATATTATAATCACCATTACCTGTACTTAAAAGTCGCTTAACGATAAGAACATGATTTTTCATCTTTATATCCAAAAATGTTAAAGTTTTACATGTAAAATGGTGGAATAAATTTTATTTAAAAAATTTGTATATGTGGATAAATATAAAAGGAAAGTAGAGCAAATCACTGGGCAGCCTCTCCACTATGTGTTTCACTAGGAAACACACCAAGATTGATGGTAGTGTTATTTATATGTTTTGTTAAATCAATAATCATATATTCTATTGTGCATATATTTTAAAATCTAGCTTATTAGTGGATTATAGAACACCCAGTTCAAAATAAGATTTATGTAAATATATTATTATAATAGTTGACTTAACCAAATTATTAAAAGAAATACTGATGATTAAAAGGAAAACATTATCAAAAAGTAAGACTAGACAGAATTAAACAATCACAACCAAATCAATGGCGAATGATATCAAAGGATTTTCCTTAGAATTATGGGAATCTAAGCTTTAACCTGTCTATATGAGGGAAGCAGTTTAGTGACATTGTTAAACTTTGTGTATCAGCTATGGTAAGTTCACTGATGCAATGCATAAACCCCAAAATTCATAATTTGAATATAAATAGGGTCTATTTATTTCATACATATAATAGAACTGCTGGGTAATCTTGTATTTTCAATATATGCATCCATGTTTGCGCTGGGGGTAAACCCTTTTTCAGCTAGCTGAAAGAGAAAAAGAGCACTCAGAAGTCTAGATGGTAGATTTTTCACAAGCCAGGCCTGAAAAGTACCACATATCGTGTCTGCTTATAACTAGTGGCAGAAATCAGTCACACAGCCACCTCTGACTGCCACGTAGGTTATGCAAGTGTCCAAGAGAAATAGAAAGTAGTTTTGTGAGGATGTGTGTATGTGAGTACTCAACAGACTCTACCATACACTATATAGTAATCAGACTTCTTAAAAGCATAATGAGGAGTCTTCAGTAAGCTATTATCCTAACAAACTAACATTATAAAATTTAGATGAAGTAAGCTTTTATAGCTAAATTAAGATGTTTCAAGTGGTTATAATGAATAGGTAAGAAAAGTCCATGGGATTGTACATCATTCAATTAAGAAGAGCTCATTAATTTTAATGAGTTCTTTGACCTTCAGGGAACTCACACAGGGTTCAGTTTTATAAAATATAAAATAGTATTACCATATAACTCAGAAAAACTTCCTTAGGTAGCCTAAACTTCATGTCACTTCCTGGTAAATAGTCCTTTCTTAAACCTAAACCATTAGTTTACAATTCTGATTTACAAATTTGCGAGAGCTTTAAAATTTATTTTTTCCCCCTGCAACATTTTATATGAACTTCTTCCTAGGTATCAGTCATCCATACATTAATGCTACATGTTTGTGAGTTTCTTATATTTGTTCTACTGAGGGGCCTTGTATTTAATTTTAATCATTTTATTTTAAAATACAAACACACTGAAAAAACATAAACTAATGAAATAACCTTTTGTCTTCATCCTCTAAAAAGAAGTTTGGTATCAGATTTTTGTATATTGAGTGCCACATATTTCTGAATTTTATTCCCTCTAGGAAACCTAATGATTACAAGATACTGCAATTATTAAAAAGCCATCAATACTGCTATTGTTTTTCTGCTTCCTTAGTTCTCTTCCAGCCCCAATTAGTTAGAAGTAATTTATTTCACTAAACTTATGACAGAAAATATCATCAAGATAATAATTGCTTTGGGGTTACAAAGTCTTTTTGTATAGCTGATTATATAAACATCGATACCTATTCTAATATTATAAATGATATTTTAGAAATTTGATAATTAGTAGAAATAAACACTATTAGTGAGCAAATTTAACGCTTTTCCCCCCAAAAAACATGAATCTAGAAGAATGTTTATCAAACATTGGCAAATGTTTCAAGGCAATATTTGCTATCGTATTGTGGAAACATAATGAAGTATTACATTGCACAGTGATTTATCAGTGCTAGGTCTCCCCCCCACCCCAAAACTTCTTATTTATTAGTGATAACATTCCAGTATTCCTTAAGGAAAAATGTATTAGGTGTCCTGTGGTTAAGTTACCAGCTTTAGAATATAGCTTCATTCTGTGTTTGAGACAGGTGCGTGTTGTCTCAATCTCCAAAAATTATCATAGAACATAATTTTGGAAACTGCAGTATCACTTGTCACTCTATTCATATTTAGTCTCTCTTTTAGTTCCTCTATGTCATTCTGCCTTCTCGTTTTGAGACAAAAAGACAAATTCTGTAACCAAGATCTTAGAAAATGACCCTTCTCCCTTGAGGCTTACCAAACCAAGTCAGTAGCTTGTATCGTAATGAAAAAAATGGTTCAAATAGATGTAGCGATATCGTCCACGTGTTCCACCCACTTTCTGCATTGTAAAACATGCTCAAAACCACTTTAATCACTCTTACTCAGTTAATGGTCATGAAATAGTCATTTGTATTTATTTACTGTTTACTGAAACTTCCTATATTTTAATGACAGAAGCATGCTCTTCCTATAGTTTTTCTTTAACAATATTTTTTTAAATTTTTTATTTTTTATTTTTTATAAACATATATTTTTATCCCCAGGGGTACAGGTCTGTGAATCACCAGCTTTACCCTAAAGATACGAACGTAGTGATCTTTAACAATATTTTTATCTGTCGCCATTCTTTTTTTGTTGTTGTTTTTTAAGATTTTTATTTATTCATTTGACAAAAAGAGGCAGAGAGGCAGGCAGAGAGAGAGGAAGGGAAGCAGGCTTCCCACTGAGCAGAGAGCCCAACGGGGGGCTCTATCCCAGGACCCCCGGATTGTGACCTGAGCTGAAGGCAGAGGCTTTAACCCACTGAACTACTACCCAGCCATGCCATTCTTATCTATCTATATCTCTGCCTGTCTATCTATCTATCTATCTATCTATCTCTCTATCTAGGATTTAGGTTGTAAAGCTGTAGATATTTCTTTAAAAATAGGATAACAATTTATCATTTGGCTCTTTGATGCACTTTAGCTGTGAAGTTGCAAAGAAATTTTCTCTTACAATTTCTTGTGTGTAACTGAAGGCTTTTCATTTGTGGTAATTATGCAGCTGTCTCATGATTCTGTCATGCTTGTCATGTTTGCCTTGCTTTCTTGTATAATCTCAGTGACATCAGTTATAATATTCAGCCACACAGAATAGTTGAATAACCAGTCTTAATGCAGATGAGAAAAAAAAATCCTTCAGTAAACTTTCCATATTCTTTAAGTGTGTCTCTGAAGTACAAATAATTTTGTTATCTGTTAAATATTAAACCATTTATTATTATTTTATTCACTCAGTTGGGTAAATCTCATCAGATTAAAAAAAAAATTAAACTGCTACAACATACTCCATTCCTCAAGAGAAGACTTGTAATAGTTAGAGGGTTTTTTTTCCTTTTGTAAATGTTATAGTTCTTAATGAGTATCTCCAGTGCTCCCATCTGAGCATTAAATATGTCAACTATATTTTAAAATTAAGCCATAATTTTGATAACCAACATTATTTGAGACTAAAAAAAAAAGGACCTAGTATTCTATTATTTATCCAGTTGTTATGCTTAACAGAGAAAATGATAATAATTTAAAAATCCAACTTAAGGTAAAATTTGTGGCAGAAAATGGCTTTTCTCCTTACGTCTGCTCCTTATTAAATTCTCACTGAATAGGACAGATATATAAAAGGATTTAATTATCATATGGCAGATGATCTGTGTACTTCAATTGGTAGCTGATCTGTACACTAGAACCAATTAATATTTTAAACAAGAAACTATTAATGTCTTGAATTAATATAATTCTAGTTAAGGTCTTAGATCCTCAAAGTATGATTTGGTCAATTTACTCAATTCTTCTGATCTTTGTATATGTAAAACAGATATGAGTCACATCACCTAGTCTTTAAAGAGGTTGATCAGATTAAATAAAATGATGAATGTGAAGCAGTTCATTACTGCTTGAAAAATTAGTGAGTGTGAGCACCCCTGGTGATGATGATGGTGATTGATGACTATAGCTAACAATCGCACATTTGCAGAATTACGAGAAATATAACTTTAATTTTACTAGAAGATTCTCACATTTAGCTTGAATGTCAGAAATTTAAACTCGATCAGTTCAGGGTTCTTTCTTCCCTTTTTTGATGTGGGACCTATCAGGAAGGTTAACATGACACCTGGTGGCAGATGATGGGGAGTACTCTCACTGGTTGACAGGATCATCATTTATTTAGGCTGGTATCCACTGAGATGTCTTTACCACCCCTCGTCTTAGTTGATAGAGTTCACTCTATGATATTCCCTTTCTCAGCCATGAGAAAGCCATGCCCCTTTCTTCAGGTCTTGATTGCTTACACAGTCTCACATTCATGTTGTTATAGCAAGAATGAGGAACATTCCATTCCCTGTGGAGCACTTTCAGTCTTATCTGCTTTAACATAGGATACAGACCATTATTTTGCTACCACTCAAATCTGAGAGTAAAGGGATTCCTGGGCCTTGCCATTTTCCCCTTGATAATATTTGGAGACTCTAGACTGAGCCTCTTCTCAGATGCCCAAATCTATGAAAAATTTATTTATCTACCTCCCATGTCCACAATCTCTAGAACTGAGTGAAGTACAGGAAAAATGTTCAAGATCAACTGTCACATTTTCTTGGAATCCAAATTCTCCAGTTTCCAGATACATTATGTGAAATCTCTTGGTATCTTAGTTTTATAGAGTAATTGAGTTTTATATAGCTTAGTCATATTATTCTCATTGTCTACCTCTCTCTTTACTCTCTCCACAAATATATATATATATATATATATATATATATATATATATATATATATATATATATATTTTGGGGGGGTAAATCTTATCACATTAAAAATATACATGCATATATTCATATATATACACATACATATATGTATATATGTGTATATATGTATTTATATATGTATGTGATATACACACATGTATACATACATATGTATATATATGAATATATGCATGTATATGGATATATTCATATATATAAAAAACTTTGGCAGGTTTTCCATTCTATTCCTTCTAGAGTCACTCCTCATATTGTCACCAGAGCCATTGTGACCCTGTGTTACCAGGTATAAGTACTCATTATTTGTTTTCTGTTCTCTCAGATGTTAGTGTGCTACCTCTTTCCTAAAGCAACTTCCCTCTAATCTCCTCCCTATGTGGCATTTCCCCTGTGCCTCTGGAACCTCTCATTTCATAGTAAATAAATAGCCCACATTGTAAGTTCTCCTCTCAATCCTCTTTACCCCATAGTGGTATAAATGACACCGAGCACTCCACTGAAGCTATTTCCTCTGCAGCCAAATCAAAGAGAAGAAGCTTATTCTCATACACCCTTCCTTAGCTTAAATTCACTCCCCCAAACCAATACCATATTATTACTTTACAACTGTCAATTTTTCCTCTGCCCTTGAATAAAATCATCTACAAACACGTTTTAAAGTTTAAGCAATCAGAACATGCTATCATCCTCGGACTCCTCATCATCACTATAAGCTATTGAAATATAAATTATTTCATGACATTTACTGAAAACTCTATCAGTAGGCTTTATACATTCACTTCCATGTTTAGTGACCGCCAATTTCTTGAACAACCATTTTTTTTTTTTTTTTGGATAACATTCCTGACTCTGTCATGACATAGAGTTGCTTTACAATGAAAATATTAAATTTTGTTGATGTATATGTTTGTCAACCCAACAACCTTTCATTAAGCTGAATACCCATGTTCTTCTCTACTAGATTATGTCTTCTTCCCACTTACACTTTTTCTGAAGGATCTTGACCCATCTTATGCTACATTCAGCTTGACATCACTTTTTCAGCAAGATTTTCCTTGACGTCATTCTGAGATCTCAAGTTCGATTCTCCCATTGGTTTTGCATGATGGTGCTTCCTTTATTAAACTTTCTTCACATTTTATTGTAATTGTACGTGATCATTTTTAACACTAGAGTGATTCTGGGCTGTGAACCAGGGACTCCGTTTATCTTTTCATCAAAGTTTGTTTTTGTTTTTGTTCTCTTTTTTTGTTGTTGTTGTTTGTTTGTTTTTGTTTTCTGTTTTTAGTTTTTGTCTTCATTTAAATTCCAGTTAGTTCACATACAGTGTGATATTAGTTTCAGGTGTACAATATAATGATTCAACACTTCTACACCATACCTGGTGCTCATCACAATAAGTTCACGGCTTGATCCCCATCATCTCTTTAACTCATCTCCACACCTACCTCTATCTGGTCACTATCAATCTTTTCTCTATTGTTAAGAGTCTGTTTTTTGATTTGCCTCTCTCTATCTTTTCCCCCATTGTTTGTTTATTTCTTAAATTTCACTTATGAGTGAAATCATATGGTGTTTGTCTTTCTCTGACTGACTAATTTCGCTCAACAGGATACTTTAGTTCCATCCATGTTATTGCAAATGGTAAAATTTCATTCTCTTTATGGCTGAGTAATAGTCCTCTGTGTGTGTGTGTGTGTGTGTGTGTGTGTGTATCTCACATCTTCTTTATCCATTCTTTAGTCCATGGACACTTGGGCTGTTTCCATATCTTAGCTATTGTGGACAATGCTGCTATGAACATCAGGGTGCATATATCCTTTTGTATTAGTGTTTTGGTATTCTTTAGATAAATAGCTAGTAATGCAGTTCCTGGATCTGGAAAGAGTAGTTCTTGCTATTTTTAAATTTTGGAGGAACTTCCATACTGTTTTCTACAGTGGCTGCACTAATTTGCATTCCCACCAACAGTGAAAGAGGGGTCCCCTTTCTCCACATTCTCACCAATACCTGCTGTTTCCTGTGTTGTTGATTTTAGCCATTCTGACAGGTATGAGGTGATGTGTCATTAAAGTTTTGATTTGTATTTCCCTGATGATGAGTGATGTTGAGCATCTTTTCATTGTATGTTGGTCATCTATAGGTCTTCCTTGGAAAAATGTCTATTCATGTCTTTTGTCCACTTCTTAAAGAAGATTCTTTTTTGAAGATTTTATTTCTTTGACAGAGACAGATCTGAAGTAGGCAGAGAGAGGAGGAAGCAGGCTCCCTGCTGAGCAGAGAACCCAATGTGGGACTCGATCCCAGGACCCTGAGATCATGACCTGAGCTGAAGGCAGAGGCTTTAACCCACTGAGTCACCCAGGCGCCCCTGTCCATTTTTTAATTGGATTATTTTTTCTTGGGTATTGAGTTTTTTAGGTTCTTTATTTCTTATCTTTATTCTCTTATTTTTTAATTTACTGAAACATTAATAATTCTTTAACACATTGAAATATCACTTATTTTCTTAAGATTTAATTTCCTCAGTTACCATTTATTATACTTTTCTCTACATTTCCACAGCATATTTTTGTGTGTGTGCATTTCTAAGCCATTTCCTTCTACATCAAAATGTATAATTTTTGATACAGTTTGATCCCTGATAAAATCAAGGTTTGAAATATTCTTTTTAAATATCAAAATGTCATAAAATTGCATGACAGAGGGAAGGCCAGCCAAGCCATTAAGGTACTTAGCTATAGCTTTTCCGAATTTGATAATATGAGTTGAAATGTATTTTATATATTTAGTTTACAAAGTATCCACATAAGAAGAGAACAACAGGCAAGCATTAAGAGGACATCAAGGTCAGTTGAAGCTAGACTAGAATCCTGCCTTTCTTTGTGTGAGTCTATGTTATGTACTTACTTCTTTAAATCTGAGTTTTCTCGTTGTCATATCAGAAGGAGTCAGTCTACCTCAAAGGTTTTATGAAAGTAAAATAAAACATGGAACCTATGAGAGAGCCTGGAACATATTTAGGTCTCCATAATATTAGTGAGGATGTTATTATTAGAATTAGAAAGTTGCACTTGTCAAACCAGACAGAAATACTTTATACATGGTTATTATTCAAATATTTATCACATAATTGGCAGAATTTTTCTTTGTAGTTCTCTTAACAAAGAGAGTCTTCCCTACTGAATAGAAATTGTCCAGTTCCTGTGTTTTGGTGCATCCTGTTTTACCACTATTATCACTCTCATGTTGGCTTCCTCATCAGACCCCAACCCTGACTTTTGCTTTTGTTTTGTGCCCCTGATTCATCTATACAGTCCCAGACTTTTACTCTCATCTTACCAAATGGCTTGATATAAATGCATAGGTATGATACATTACCAAATTCTGTTGCTCTGATTTGTAAAGTATCTCAACAACTTCTCTTGAGGAAGACTCAAAAAAGGAAACAACTCTGGAAATACTGATCTTTATACTTAATTAACTAGACAACTAATTTATTCTACATATTTAATTACACCACACTCAAATAGGTCCAACCCATTATATTTGCAATTATATTTGTAGTTTTTTCAAATTGTTTAAAAATACCTATAATCAGTCTGTGTCCCCCCATTTATCCTGACAATATATACATTAAAAGTCATTTGTATATTAAAAATCTTTATGAAATACAAAATTTGTGGTTTATAACAATAGTAATTACTGCAAGAATACATTGCTGAATTTGAAATGAATGTTTTAATTCCAATTAAATAATATGTCAATCTTGAAGTAATAAGCTGTATATTCCCACAATAGGTTATTATATCTG
Source organism: Mustela nigripes (assembly GCF_022355385.1). NCBI lineage: Eukaryota > Metazoa > Chordata > Mammalia > Carnivora > Mustelidae > Mustela > Mustela nigripes. The sequence goes on from NC_081566.1 coordinate 49,337,280, forward strand.
CAAGTTGGTAAAGAATTCCAATTAAATGTTAGAGACTATGAAAGAAATAATCCTTCACATACAATGTGACATTTCCCACAAAATATCACCCATATCCTTACCTATCTTTTATTATCTGATAATACAAAATGAGATTTAATTTAAGATTTGAGGTCAGTATTTCAGAGCTTTAATTTAAGAAATTTTATCTTGCTCTACTTTTCAAAACCTTTGTACCTTTCACATTTGAAAGCTCTCATTTGCTTCTGGAAAAATCTTTTCAGAAGAAAGCCTGAGAATATTGAAAACATATTTTAAGGTCTATTTCATTTCCTATTTTGAGACATAATGACAACTTATGATATGACTGGATCCACGACTAAAATATTTTGTACACCTAGGAAAGGCTGCTTTATTCATTTCAAGACCCTATGGTAGAGTAGAAATATTTGGAATATCACCGAGAAACATTTTTTATCCCAAATACCCCTGGAGAACATACAAATGTATTATTAAAAATTCTCTATTTGACTTCTCTTCATGTTTATTTTTAAGCTATTTCAGAATTTATTGTAACTGAAATACATATATATTCCCTTTTACAGTATCTCTAAATTACAGCTCATTTTCAACTATGCAGGAATCCTTTGGATTATTATATTCAAATTTGGAATAACACAATTATAAAAGATCATAATTTTCTATTAAATTTTGGCACCACTTCAAATGACCTTAGACATAATTATCATATATCCTGGATTTTTCTGGATAGTCTTAATTTTAAATATTCTTTCCAATTAAGAAACTGTATGCTTTGAATTTATATGAGGAAATATGATCAGCATGACTCTAGGCACATAAGCATTCATTCAGCTGACACCTTCCTTTTAAGTTCTACTGTTTTCAATTTTTTTTAAGATTTTATTTATTTGAGAAGAGAAAGAGGGAAGAGGGAGAAAGCGCACTCCCACTAGCAGGGGGAAAGGCAGAGGGAAAAGCAGACTCTCTGCTGAACCTGTAGCCTGAAGAGGGGCTAGATCCCAGGACCCTGAGATCATGACCTTGAGCTAACATTAGATGCTTAACCAGCTGAAAGACCCAGGTGCCCCAGTTTTCAACCTTCATAAACAGTCTTGGATCTGTGGAAATAGGCTTTTCATTTCTTTTCTTTTTCTCCCTTCTCTTTAGTTCCAGCTTCTATCTCTAGCTTTTCCTCTAGCCCTTTTTCTATCTACATATTCAGTGTCACTAGTTTTTTGTATTTTCATTTTACCCGCTAGATCAAATCAACTTCTTTTTACATAACATAGGTTTTTGTTTTGCTTTCCTTTTTATAAAGTCATGATGATTTTAACTTTCTTACAGGGTAAAACAAAATTTATTTTATCTATTTAAGATAACAGTTAAAATTAATTGTGACATTTGGTTAATATCATTCTCTAGATCTGTGATGATGTCATTATTAATGCTATTCTTTGAAACCTCAAAACAAATTATTATTATTTCTATTTTACTCCTATTCATTTTGGTTCCAAACCTCACACTCTTAATCCTTACTCTTTGCTGGCGATTGTTTTTTGTTTGTTTGCTTTTTTCAGATGTTGTGATGTACTTCCTTAGAGTTTGCTTTTTAATCATGAAGGATTAATCTTTTTCCATCAACATTCAAAGCATTTTTGTTTATCCATGTCTGTTCTCTGGTCTTTCTAGTAGCCTTGGATGCTTTTCTTTCATTTCTCACATACGAGAATCCTTGTCAGTTTCCAAGGAAAAATTTAAATCCTATGTCTTCCATGAAGGCTTTTCTGATAATCAAGATTAAAATAAATGTCTCACCTTTTCAAACCCCCCCAAAATTATGATCTATGAGACTTGGCACTTACTGATTTAGTTCACTGAAACTCATTAAAATTCTGATTCTAGCCTAGAATGAAGAAGAAAGGACAGGGTAAAAAGAAAATGCTTGGTTACGTCCATGGGTAAATACCAATAGGTATGGAATCATTCAGAGAATTTTATGGTTGAATAAGTAAAGGTGATTTTTAAAAGATTTAACATTGTTGATACAATGATATTATCTGATGCCTCTAGCTTTTGAGGTAATACTCAACGCATTCAAAATGATATTTTATTTGTTAATATAAAATCCAAACCCTATAAGTAAAAGTTTATACATGAAAGCTAAGGCAGTACTTGCAAATCCTATGCCATGTTGTGAATGCAAATGTATTCGAATAAAGTATTTACCTAAAAAATAGAAAATGCTTTGGCTTTAAAGCGAAAGATATAAAAGTTTTAGGTCAGGCTGTAACAATAAAAACATTCGTCAAGTGGTTAAAGATATGTGAAGGACATGGAAATTGGTTAGTTCTCTTCCTATCTCTGCTATAAACTATGGAATCCTCCACCAAGGTTAAGGAATTAATATACATTAACTAGTATTTAGTCAATGTTTATTGACTTGAATTATTTGTGTTGAAAGTTAAATAGCCACTTAGTAGTGCATAATAAGCTATTAATTTAATTTATTAATTTAATTTATTCTCATCTTGTGCATTTTGGATGACCTGGAGAAGGAAAGAGTATAGAATAAGAAATGTTAATTTTGAGAGAAGATGAGCAATAAGAGTTTTGGGGGAGAAGATGGAGCCTTTCAACATTTTCAGAGAAGACTGTTCTATGATTATGCAATTAATAAGTTAGAGAAGCTAGGAAGAAAAAAAAGGCTGAAGAAACAGTAAAAAGGTGAGAAAGTTATGATGATTACACATAACAAGCTCATGATACTGCTTTAAATTGGCAGTAACAGATAATTTTGGCATTTAGAGGAGCTCATTTAGTATACAATTAAATGCAAGGCTCAGTGCTAGGCATTTTATAAACACTATCTTAATTCTTCCAAAAAGGAATTTTGGTTGTTAAAACATGTCAGAATGATATTGTAATTATTTTAGTCATATAAAAATATATTAGCATTGAAAACACACATTTCTTCTAAATTCATTTTAGTTGACTACCCCTTGAATCACAATTTAATGTTCTCCAAAAGCCCATGTGCTTTATAAACATGAATATGAACCATCAGAGTTCTTTTGATGCACCAAAAGTCAAAAGACAATAAAAAAAAAAAAAATCCCTGGGCGGTCAACTGCAAATGCTCTGTGCTCAATATAGCCTTCTCTTCTTTATAAATCTTTTCCATTATGGGTTTTAATTGGTGTTAATTTAAATAGGGAACCAAGTCAGTCAGAAGAGCAGCTTTCTTGGGCGCCTGGGTGGCTCAGTGAGTTAGAGCCTCTGCCTTCCACTCAGGTCATGATCCCAGGGTCCTGGGCTGGAGCCCTGCATTGGGCTCTCTGCTCCACGGGGAGCCTGCTTCCTTCTCTCTCTCTGCCTGTCTCTCTGCCTATTTGTGATCTTGTCTGTCAAATAAATAAATAAATAAATAAACTAAAAAAAAAAAAAAAAGCAGCTTTCTTAACATAAGGGGTTGGGGGAGTCTCAGTCCTAAATACTAACAAACAAAAGCAACAAATAGGGGGAACAGGCAGACAACTAGAGACTGGCTCCATTTCCTGCTCTATGTCGTCCAGCGTCCCTGGAGGGACTTGGATAAAACTGGGCAAAGTTTCACAATCACTATACTAGAACATTAATATAAAATACATTAGATTAATTTCCAGTGTACATCTCATTTTAATTTTAAATATTTGTTTTGAGATTTAATTTTTACATTCATAACTAGAATTAAATAACAGGTTAATATTTTCAGATTAGCAAATCATAAAGAGAATAGAAGAGCCTATCACAAGTATAATTCTTTGTTTAAGATTTTATTTATTTATTTGATAGAGATCATAAGTAGGCAGAGAGGCAGGCAGAGAGAGGGAGGGGGAAGCAGGCTCCCTGCTGGCAGAGACCCTGATGCAGGGCTCGATCCCAGGATCCTGGGATCATGACTGGAGCCAAAGGCAGAGGCGTTAACCCACCGAGCCACCCAGGCACCCCCACAAGTACAATTTTTTTAGAGAACATGTGGTAACTTAATAGAAGCAATCTAAGAATTATTAAAAAACCGGAAAATGAAAGTGGATTTCCTTTCCAAATGATTCTTTGGCAATAAGGTACCATTTTAAGCAAATAATTTTCTTACCCTATTTATAGTATCCTATTAGAATCAGATTCATAAAGTAAAAATATTAAACAATGAATTTAATATCGGCCATATCAGTCATTTGAAACTTTCTCCTAAATTGTTCTTTGTTTTAACTGTAAAAAATATATATATATCACATTTCCCTAAAGTTACACACCTGGATCATACTTTAAAAAAATGAGCTTTTAAAACACTTATAAAATACACATAATTTAAAATTTACCATCTTGACCTTTTTTAAATATACAGTTCAGTGGATTAAGTACATTCATATTTTTGTGCATCTATCACCACCATCCAACTCCATCATCCATCACCTTGTAAAACTGAAACTTTGTACTCATTAAGCAGTAACTCTCCGATGCCCCCTCTCCCCGGGCTCTGGGAAACACCATTTTGCTTTTTATCTCTGAATTTCACTACTTTAGGTACCTCAAATAAGTAGAATCATATAGAATATGGAATATTTTTTGTGACTGTCTTATTACACTTACCATAATGTCAAGGTTTATTCATGTTGCAGCATGTTTTAAAATTTATTTTCATTTTAAGGCAAGTAATGTTCCATTGTACATTTACACTGTATTTTGCTTTCCAGTCATCTGTCTATGGGCATGTGGCTTCTTTCCACCTTGTAGATACTGTGGCTGTAAACTTGAGTGTACATTTATTCCTTTCAGATCTTGCTTTTAGTTCTTCTGCGTGCATACCCAAATGTAGAATTGCTAGGTCATATTGTAATTCTATTTTTCAACTTTTTTGAGGAAGCACTATCTTGTTTTCCCAAATGGCTGTTGGTTACATATCCCCACTGAGAGTGCACAAAGTTTCTAATTTCTTCCCATCCTCACTAACATTTGTTATTTTCTCTTTATTTCTTCTTTCCTTTCTTATCTCTCTCCTCCTTTTTTTCTGATTTTAGCCATCTTAATAGGTATGAGATGCTATCTCATTGTGGTTTTGATTTGCAGTTTTCTATTGATTAGTGAGGATAAAAATATTTTCATATGTTTTTGGCCATTTGTATATCTTCTAAGGAGAAATGTCTATTCAATTCCTTTGCCCGTTTAATGTTGAGCTATAGGAATTCTTTGTTATGCTGGATATGAACCACTTATTAGTTACATGAAAATTATCTCCCATTTTATAATTTGCTCTTTCATTCTGTTGATTGTGTCCTTTGATGAACAAAAGTTTTTCATTCTGACCTAAACCAGCTTAGCTATTTTTATTCTTATTGCCTATGTCAAGGAACTGACTTTTTTCATAATTTTTTCTATTGTATTTTTCTGTATTAGTGCTTCTCTATTTTGTCCCCTTTTTTCATTCTTTTGGTTTGTTATCATTTTTTCTTTATTTATATATATCTAATCAATACTCATGGCTTTTTGGGTTTTTAATGTAAGAATTTGTGATTATGAATTTCATGTTTGTAATTACTTTACCCATATGGAACACTGTCAAGTTCTAAATACTTCCTTATTTTTATTTTCATACATTTCTATACTTTTGCTTTTCCAGTTTTTGATTCTGAATAATCTTAGTTTTCTTGTCACTTGAACATATTTTAAAATACTTCTGTTAGTCTAATTTATTTAATTATTTTCAAGGTAGAGGCAATATGCCATCCTGCCACAAATGAAAAATTTTTATTATGTTCAGTTAGCCAATGTATAGTACATCATTAGTTTTTGATGTAGTGCTCAACAATTCACTAGCTGCATAGTGCTCATCACAACACATGTCCTCTTTATTTTTAATTTTCTTTTTTGTTACTATTTCAAGGGATAGATATAAGGAAAAAGGAGGGGAAATTATTTCTAAATATAGAAGCCTGGTTGTTTTTTTGTTTTGTTTTGTTTTTTTAGAAGTGAGCCATGGTTAACATTATTGATGAGTAAAATCTACACTTGAAAAACATTTTTCAGGGGAGATAGCTCAGATTTCTCCTCTTAGATTCAACTAATAATATTATTCTCATTTTTAGGGACTATTAAATATGCTTTTAATAGGAAGTTCAGTTCATCACAGTATATTTAATTACAAAAAAAAAAGCCTTAAAACTCTTAAAGTTTTAATTTTTCATTCTTATTCTTAATTATTACTGTTTAAGTTTAGCAATGTCACTTAACCAGGCTTACTTAGGGTTTGGTTTCCAAATCTGTAAAGTGACAAAATGTGCTTTGCACAGAGTATTTTGCACTCATAGACACTCAGGAATTCAGAATTTGTGCTCTTCAGTGTCATACAATGTCCATGGAAATGATTTATGATTTAGGAAATTAGTACTGTCATGTGTATTTACTGTTAAGTTAGGCTATACAATTTAGACAGTCATAAATATAGAAGTAACATATTATTTTATAATAGTATCTTTTATTTAAATAGGCTAAAATATTTTATGTATTTTATACATAGGAATTACCCCGTCTGCCCTTAAGATGCAACATATATGCAAACCATTATCCCAACCTGGTTCCTTGTCTTGTGCCTGCCTATAACCATAATTATTGTACTATATTTTTTGATTATCTGTGTCAAGATAAGTGAGTTTTAGCACAAAATATTAACACAATTCGCTTATCCAGACATAGGGCAAAGAAGTATTTTTGTTACAAACTTGATCCACTAGCCCATGGTCATGGTCATTTTTTCTAAAATACTACACCATCCTCCAACCAACTTTAGCTTTAATCCAAGAATAATTTTATTACGTTGAAGAGCTAATATTGTTTTTCACTAGGTTCTATTACGAATAAATGCTAAAATCATATATTTTTGTTTTTTCTCAAATTCTTTCTTTTCTTGTCAATCTTGTCATTATGATCCTTGACCGGACTTTTCTCAGAACTGGGATGTTTCAGCGGCCTCCAGAATGACTCATTTAAATTCCGATACCCCTTTCTAGTCCCAGTGCAACAACCTTCTTTTCATTTCCTTTATGTTTATGTCACTATTCTGCTCAGACACTGTAATGTTTGTGGCTCACAAAATATGTCAATTGGGCAATGTTGATTTATAAACTGTTTCGGATAGGCCGTGTTTTAACTTGACTTTGCCTTATTTTCATCTTTTATAAAGTAGTGATAACAATGATATAGGCTTTATTACCATGAGTCTTCAGAGAGGAAATAGATACAAAGTTATACGTGATTGTAGTTATCTTTGCTTTGACAGATAACTAGTTGACTATTGTCCAAAAAAAAAAAAAAGAAAGCAAATGAGCAACATTTTATTGCTATAGTATACACATATGCTATAATAACAAATGTAAAATAATACAAAATAATGTGAATCATATGCTATTTAGAGATATGCTTATTTTTGAGAATTTTAAGTGTGAAAATTTTCTTCTACAGATTTACATAAATTTAAAACAAGAAATCAGAAATCTAGAAAAAACATTTGAATTTGTTAAATCCATGTGCTTAATTTTATAGCATAGCAAATAAGAATCTATGTGATAAGTGATTTATCCAAAGACATAAAACAATCTAGTGCAAAAATGTATAGGCATAGAATTCTTCCTCTTTTCAAGTCTTCACTTGAAAACTTTTTCTTTATTAATTTAGTTAATACGGAGTATCATTTCTCTATTAGATGACTACTTACTAAGTTTTATATGAATGGTCACTTGATTAAATCATGGGGAAAAATAAATTATCTGCGATTTTCTTTTGATTGTTGATTTTTAAAAATAGAGTCAGTTACTTTTTAAAATACCTAGAAGGAAATAGAAGATAACTATTGGGTCTATGTCTGTAGTTAGAAGAAATTAGTCATCTTCCATTGATGGGGCAAATTACTGGCAATTTTCCAATTTGCCAGATATTCTTATATATTACATGAATAATTAAATAATGAGAATGAGCCAAATCCAAGGTACTTAATTTTAGTTGGGTGGATTCAGTGCCATCTGGACTTCTGGCTTTACTAACTTTTAATTGATTTAGTTCTTTCAGAAGAATTCTAATACCTAATTTATAAAATAGTTATTCAAGCTCAAACCCAAATGAATAAGAGCACTTGCTAGAATACTTAATTGCAATTTTACTCTAAACTGAATAAATGAAATAAATGGCTGACTTGAGGTATTAAAACCTCATTTATTTTCAGTGTCGATTTAGCAGTTCTACCTTAACGTAACCTGATTTCCTCACATTTAACATATTTTTTATCTCTTTTTTCAGTCTTTATTGACTATTTTTTCTTGTATTATTTAATTAGAACTTTCAGATTACAGTGTATCTGCTTTATAAAAAGACTGGTCACCTTCAACTTCAGAGCTACCCTAATCCCACCTGAAATATTTCATTTCTCTAAAATATTGTAAATTATCATCAGAAAGTCATTATACCATTTAACTTATGCTTATAGGGACATCAAATATTAATGTTTCTACAAAATTTATTTTTAATTGTTCTTTGGGGATCTGCTTACCATGATCTTCCTATTAAATTTAACAAAAATGTAATTTTTTCATTTGCTGCTAATGCTCAAACTTGGGAAATTAAAATATGTTATCTAATTAATAGTGTAATCATTACATCCTCCACAAAGAAAAAAATTTCTCACACTATTTTGATGTTAATTGATTAATTTTTAAGTTAAAATTAAAATGTATGTTTCCCTCAAGCTGATGCATTAAAAAAACATCATTCTAAGTCTATACATAGTTTATTCAAACATATTTTATGGTCATCATTAATTTTATTTTCTATTAAACAAATAATATTCAGCAGATAGGAGCTGAATATCTTCTATATTCTGAGAAAAAATTTGCATTGTACTTGAAGATATACATTTAACTCTTAAAAAATATTCTTATTTAGAGTAACAGTATGGTACTGTTATTCTTGCCTACTTTTCCCATTTATGGCCATAACAACCAACAAGAGCAAGTCTAATCTATTAGAGGCATGAAGAATATCTAAAATGTTAGAAGTTTCTAAGCCATGGCATGGTATATAAAACAAAATTTTGATGTTGTTGTAATTGATTTTGGTTTGTGTTTTTGTTACAGACTTCATTTCTAAATTTACAATGTGACTTTTTTTCTTTATAAAGTGTGTCTGACAATCTCTACCACAACTTTAATTTTAAAAAAAATAACAAAACTTCTTCCTATACATATATCATCAAAATTACTTTCAAAATAGAAATATATTTACAGAAAAATATAGGTAGTATACATAAAAACATATATGGAGAAAAATGGAGTTTTATAAAAATATATCTACATAAAAATTATATGTAGTTGCATACAAATTTTATTGGAAAGTTTTGTGCTCCGTTTTTTTTTAAGATTTTATTTATTTACTTGACAAAGATCATAAGTAGGCAGAGAGGCAGAGAGGCAGAGAGGCAGAGAGAGAGAGAGAGAGAGAGAGAGAGGGAAGCAGGCTCGCTGCTGAGCAGAGAGCCTGCTGCAGGGCTCGATCCCAGGACCCTGAGATCATGACCCGAGCGGAAGGCAGAGGCTTAACCCACTGAGCCACCCAGGCACCTCTTGTGCTCCATTTTTAATCTCAACAAATACCATTTTCTATGGTTGATGACCTTTCAGTAAATTCTTACAAAAACTCTACTCTTAAATGTACACAGAATTGTCCCTCAGTACACTCCAAATATACTTTTATTAAGGTTAATTGTCTCTGTAATTACAAAAGGATGACTTTTGACTTTTGACTGACTCTATTTCCTCTCCAACCTCTTTTACAGTTTCCAAAAGCTCTACGATTTTTTAAATATCGTATGTTTTTCTCCCTATTTGTTCTATATGTCTTCAGAAAGATGTATAAAATTGGTAAGAAAAGATTTTTAATTCAATGTTTTTTCAGTCACCTGTGTTAAGTTTTGTAACTTCTTACAATTTAATAGAATTATTAGCCTCTTAGCAATGTTTCATATTTCAAAATACAATTATATATTTATTATGTGTTATTAAATAAATGAAAGTAATTTAAAAATATTAGCATTGTTATAGTAGCTTCTGCTTCGAGGAAAATAAATTAAATGTACTTTTCTTGGTTTATCCTACTAAGTACAACAATCAAAACCCCCCTGGATATTATGTATAAAACAAACCTAAAAAGACTTTGAACGCTGTGGAGAAGAGAGTAGCCTGGCTAGGGAAACCCAACCAGTGACAAAGAAGCAAAGGCAATACAATGGAGCAGAGTTAATCTTTCCAACAAATGGGGCTGGAATAACTCGACAACTACATGCAAAAAAGTGAATGCAGACAGAGACCTCACACCTTTACAAGAAGTAGGTCAAATGGATCACAGAGCTAAATATAAAACACAGAACTATATAACTTCTAGAGGACAACAGGCAGAAAACCTAGATGTTCTGAGGTATGGTAATGACTTTTTACATATAACACCAAAGACAAAATCTGTGAAAGCAGTAATTGATATGCTAGGCTTCGTTTAATTTTAAAACTTATTTTCTCCAAGACAATGTCAGGAAAATGAAAAGATAACAATAAAACATAGGGAAAGAAAATCTTTGAGATCTAGAGTTAGACAAAATGTTCTTAGATTTGACACCAAATGCATGATCCTTATCCTTATAAGGAAAATTTGATAAATTGGGCTACATCAGTATTAAAAACTTCTACTGTTTGGCAGATCCTGTTAAGAGGGTAAAAATTTAAGTTATATACATGCAAATATAAGCAAGAACATATTTGCAACTCACATATGTAATAAAAGACCAATATCTATTTATTTATCATCTTCTATCTAATCTTTTTATTTCTATCAAAATTAAACATTAAAAAATTCAGATAGAATATTTGCAAAAGATATGACCAAATATTTAGTGAAGAAGATTATATACATGACAAATAAACCCATGAAAACATGATGAATATCATGAGCTATTAAAAAGCAATCAATCCCAATGAGATATAACTACATACCAATAAAACATTTACCTATCAAAATGGCTAAAATTAAAAGAAAATACAAAAAATTCTGGGGAGGGCATGAAGAAATTACTCCACTTAAACATTGGTTCTGATAATGTAAAATGCTATAATCTTCATATAACCCAGCAAATGTACTTCTGGGCATTTATCCCAAAGAAATTAAGACTTACGATCACACAAAAATCTGTACACAAATGTAAATGATAGTTTTATTTGTAGTAGCCAAAACCTAGAAACAATCTGAATATCTTCAACAATTGATACAATTGTATCAACAAACTGACACAATTATATCGTGCAATACTATTCAGCAGGAAAAATGAACAAACTTCGATAGCTGCCACAACTTAAATGAATCTCTAGGGATTTATTCTGAGTGGAAAAAACCAATGCCACTAGGTTACACACTGTATGATTCCATTTATATAAAATTGTTAAAATGATAAAAATTATTGAAGTAGAGAAGAAATTAGTGGTTGTCAGGAATCTGGAGGTCAGGAGGAAAGTATATGGGTCTAGATGAGGACATCATGAAGGATCCTTGCAGAGAAGGGAATGTTCTGTATTTTGACAGTATCAATGCCATTATCCTAGTTGTGATGTTATACAATGGTGGTGTAAGATGTAATCATTGGAAGAAACTGGAAAAAGTATAAGAGTTCTCTATTGGTTTTTTACAAGTGAATAGAAATCTTACCATTATACCAATAAAACATTTAATAAAAAATTTTTTATGAATCAACTTAATCATATTAAGAATTGTACTCAAGGGGTGCCTGGGTAGTACAGCTGGACTATGGGTCAGACTCTTGATTTCAGCTCAGCATTGAGGGATCAAGATCAATGTTCTCAGCATTGTGGGATCAAACCCAAATTGGGGTCCCACTCAGCGGGGATTCTGCTTCTCTCCTTCTATCTCTGCCCCTCTCCCCACTCCCTCTCTCTGTCTCTCTCATATAAATGAATAAATCTTTAAAAAAAAAAAGAATTGCATTCAAATATTCATTCATTCATTCAAGGAGTATTTATTGAATGCCTGCTTTATGCCAGATGATTACAATCACTGCATGAAACTAAAGTGCACAATTATTCCTTTTTTTATTCCTGTGACCTTAGGTATACATAAAAGTCCCAGATCAAACAAACACAATGCCAGTGTACAGATAAAATTGCTCACCTCTCCCTGGCTGGCTAGCCGTTCTGTTAATAACAGTAACAAGTACATCAATAGTGTCTAACAACAGTTCTGGAATATGATAAATGCTCAATAAATATCTAATCAATGAATTAACTCATGCCAAGATGAAAAGTGCTCCAATTTTCTAGGTATCAACTTTCCCACAGAGCCATTTATCGAAAAGACAGGAGACAATCTTAGAGAATTGAGCTGCATCTATGGTCTTACAGGAAAGAGCTCTGGGAAAGTTAGAACTCTGTAACTGAACCTGCTGCCTATTTCAAAACATCAGTTACTCAAAATGAGATTTAGCAACTGAATTTCTTCCTGTAGGAGATGGAGACCCTCTGTAACCAGGGATTAATTTGGTGATAAACAAATCACTTGAAAATTGGAGTTCTATGTTTATGCCAGTGTTTTCCCCTAAATCTTCCTGCACCCAAATTTGCATGTGTCAGTATGGCATTTGACTTTCTTATTTGACACTTATACTTATTTCCTGATTGTGTGTGAAAGTAAGGGAGACAGGAAAACTCTTCACATTTGTCACATAAAAATTGCTTAGTAAATGTCAGCTATTTTTCATGTTATATTTCACCATAGACATCACTATTGGACCTTAAGTGTCCATGAATATAAATTTAATGCTAACTATATATTGAAATATTATTAATATCTTGCCTTTATTTAAGATGTTTATCTGCAATTTATTCTTTTCATATTTTCATTATACTTGTGATTCAGAATACTATTTTTTAAAATACTATTTTCAGTATATTTATATACTATAAATTATATATATATATATATATATATATATATATATATATATATATATATATATAAAAAACTCAGGAGCACCTGGGTGACTCAGTCCATTGAGTGACTGACTCTTTATTTTGCCTCAGGTCATGATCTCAGGGTTGTAGGATAGAACTCTGTGTTGGACTCCACACTGGGTGTGAAGGCTGATTGAGATTCTCTCTCTTCCTCTGCCCCTCTCTGCCCCAATCTGTCTCTCTCTCTCTAAAAAAATAAAACAGGGACTCCTGGGTGGCTCAGTGAGTTAAGTCTCTGCCTTCGGCTCAGGTCATGATCCCAGGGTCCTGGGATCTAGCCCCACATCGGGCTTTCTGCTCAGCAAGGAGCCTGCTTCCCACCACCTCTCTCTGCCTGCCTCTCTGCCTACTTGTGATCTCTGTCTGTCAAATAAATAAATAAAATCTTAAAAAATAAATAAATAAAGTAAAAAAATTTAAAATACACAAATGAAATAAAAAACAAAACAAAACAAAACAAACAAACAAAAAACCCTCAAACTGATGATGTTGACAGGGCAAGAAATGGAAAGTAGAAACTATCAGTTGTATATATGCATTTTCATTGTTTTTATCAATCCTGTAATGTTGAGGTGAAATGTAGAAAATACTTTGATTTCTCCTTTCAAGATAGTATAAATCTTCTCCTTTTTATTTCCTTGTTTTTCCTCTTTTTAACCAATCTGCGTGTCCTCAGATTGACCCTATTCCCAGTCTTCTCTCATCTCCCTTCATTCTTATAAATTTTCCTTGGATACTTCTGTGATTATTTCATCTTTTTATTTTCCATTTTCCTTTGTCCCATAGAGGGACTCTCCATGGTACAGGTCCATCAGTATTTTAGTTTTATTGATCCACTTCCTTTTCAGTGTCAACAGTAAAGTAATAAAAACTTCTAAAGGTGTTTTTCATGATTCTTATATTTATCAATGTCCAATCTTCCTCTATCATCACAGGTGCATCCTTTATTACTCTTTTTTCTTCTCTTTTAACCAAATACTATGTATGCTCAGTTTTAACCTTCTGTGGTTCTAGGAGGTTTCAGTCTTTTCTCTTTTAGAAGACTGCCCCCCTGAATCCCACTCAAGTGTTCTCTTTTTCTAAGTATGTTAACACTTTTTTGTTGAATAAAGCTTAGCTATTTACTTTGCGTATTAGATAAGTAGCACATCTGATCAGTTCTTTTTGTTGTGATTAATCTTTCTTTCCAGATATTTCCATTATTTGGATAGATTTTTTCCAAATGTAAGTGTTCTGAACTATTAAGCATTCTAGCAACCTGTTTGTTTTTTTTTAAAGCAAATTATGAGGAGACATTTTTTAAAAGAATTGATAGATTATGTTCAAGAATTTTTTACATGCCTATTTCTCATTAAAGGTAATTACAGTGAAGTGATCAGACATAATATCCCTTTGTAGAAACCATGATTTTTTTTTTCTTGTGGTGCACTGCTTCCTTTTACGTTGAGTGATGTTAAACTTTTATTGTGGAATTTAAATATCCCTGTGGCTTTACAGGACTCTTTGTGTCTCTGGGACCCTTCTTGTGCACTGGGGTCATATCAGCATCCTTCAGCTTGGTGCTTGTTTGATATAAGAGATTTTCCCATCAGCTTCCCAATCTCATCCTTGAGTCTCCTCAGAACTGCTGGATGACCCCATCTAAGAATATATTTTTTCTCTTACCATCTGTGTTTCTCCCTCTGAGGGTTTTTATTCTCTGTACTTTTGAGTATGGAGTTTGGACTATACTATGTCACCTGTAAAGCAGTTGCTCACAGACCTCTTTAATCCTTGTTTCCTACAATTCTACCATCCTTTTCTAAGAAATATGAATTACTCCCAAAGTTTCTTTACCTTTTTCTACCAAGCAGATATTTGCATTATCTATTTTGGGGATATCCATTAGTCAGGATAATATAGGATTAATCTATAATTGTCATTTTGCTTCCATTATATTTATATTTATTTATGTTGGTATAATAATGTTTCTCACTTGATCCCCATATGATTACTTACCTCTTCCCCACTTTTCCCCTACTCTTTCTCCCTCTCTTTCTATATTTTTGTCTGTATATTTTTCTTTCACTATATACTCTCCACAGACAGTACCTTCATAAACACATATATAAACACACATCATACATTCCTGTTAAAGTCTACTTTTCAATCACCAGTTTCTCTTAATCTATAAGAAAGTTAAAGCCATTGGTTTTGGTGTCAAATCCCCTCAGATTCAACCTCTTGGTAGGTGAACATCCTTGGAGGGATAATTGGCACCAAGTTTCTCTCACTCATTGAAAGTAGATAAGAAGAGCATGTCTTCCCAGTGCACTAGTTTAAACCTCATAGATTTTTGCTTTCAACACAAGATTATCATTCCAAATGTTATGTTGAGGTAAAAGTTTTTGCCAATCAAAATTTTAAATTGCCGTTAATTTGAACATTTTGTTTTTTACCTTCCAAACTTTAACTTTACATTTATTGCTTGTTAATGGGAAAAAAATAATAATTCATAGGTAAAAAATTTATATTTTAATGGTAGTAGTGGAAAGCTAGTCCACTTATATATATTCTGTATTTATTTCTTCCCTGGTGAGATGGGAATTGGGTTTATATAAATCAGCCTTCTTTCCTTTCCATGTGGGTGACACCGATGTGAATGATGAAGGTACTCTTATAATGGAAATGGCAGGACTTCTCTCCACAAAGTTCCCACTAACCAAGCCTATGAACACCACCACTATATATTTTACGGCACTCACAGATAACGGTAACATTTTTCTCAATATCCATACATATTAGATTTAACAAGAGTAGGTTGTTTCCTAGTCATTAATGATTCTCATTTTAGCTAACAGTTAACTCCTAATGTCCCTCAGTCACTTGAACATTCCAAGAGCATGATTGAGAAATACGTTCTTCTAATAGGTTTGGTGTTGTATGAATTTTAGCCAAGGTGTATGCTTACAAGTCACAAACCCCATCCCTATCTTAGTTATATAACTAAGTCATTTCATTTTAGCTCACATGTGAACATTGCTCATTTGTTGATTCAGTATGTATAAATTGAATGATTACTACAGGTCATGTATCTCAGTCTTAAAAATACACGGCCATAAAAAGAAAGCATATATTTGAGCCTGTTGCATTAAGGAGAAGGCAGGTATTAATCAAGTAACTACACCAATATATTAGTTACTAGGAGCAAGAAAAATACTCAGCTATGAGTATATATAGCCATTAGTTGAGGACTCCGTTGGTGTGGTAAATATGAGTGCAGTTTCCCTGTTGAAGTATGTATATAGTGGGTGATAGTTAACTAATTTATTTTGTATAATTCTCAAGCATAGAAGACAGGAAGGCTAAGTGCCTGTTAGATAATAAATTTCAATTTGTAATCCATAAATTCTAAGGGTAATATCCAGAGAAACGTGACATTGCCAGTTTACGCTTCACAAGCTTTTTTTTGTGTAAAGTGGCATTTTGACAACTCAAGCCTGATTCAGGCTGAAAGGTTATAATTTGGGGAATAATAATTCACACCTTGTAAATCTAAGAGTATACACTTTTTTTCTGAAAATTTGTTGTAATAGACCATATCCAGCCTCTCTTCTATGTGTTAATGCAAAAGACATAAAATTAATAGCAAGTTTAATTCCCTTAACATGTGGGAAAATCATAACATTTTAAGAAGAATTTTATTTAAGCCATTTTAAAACCTATTTCAGGAAAAATATATATTCTATTAAATTGAGTTATATTTAAAATTAATTTTTATTATGAAAAAATTCCATTAAAAAGATTAACAATTTATATTCACTGCCTCTAAAAATTGTAATTACTCTCAAAGAGAATGACCCTTGATCTTATATTTTTTACCTTATATTATTGAAATGAAGTAGCATATGAATTTGTAACTTACTGCAAGTTCAAATATTTAATTGGTTAGCTACTTGTCATAATCCACAGTTTGTGAATGTTTGATCCAATATTTAAGGTAGAGACTGGACCATCATAAAGAAATCTTAATGAACTTATTGCTTAAATGTTTAAAGACATTATCACAAAGCAGATTAATTTTTCATTAGCTGTTAACTCTTCTTTTAGCAATGACCTTCCTCATGAGCATTTAACTTATTAGTCTGTACCTGGACAAAGAAGAGCAATCCGCAGATTCTTTTTTTTTTTTTTTAAGATTTTACTTATTTATTTATTTGAGAAAGAGAGACGGAGAGAGAGAGAGCAAGGAGAGGGGCAAATAGAGAAGGAGAGAGAGAACATCTCAAGCCGACTCTGCACTGAGCACAGAACCTGACACAGTCACGGCTTGATCTCACCACCTTGAGATCAAGACCTGAGCTGAAATCAAGTTGGACACTTAACCAACTGAGCCATTTAGGTGCCCCTGTAGATTCTTTGAGTATGGCTGTGTTTATAAATTATTTTGTTAATTTGACCACTTATTTCCTCTAAGGATTATGATCTTGATCAATATTTATATATATTTAAAGAATTGACATCTTGGGACAAAAATTCATGACTTCACAAGCATACACATGCCAAAATTTGCTAAGAGGTAAACCATGTCCCCTGTACCATTTTAGTTAAATGTTACACATCTACTATTAGTTGTATGTACCTAAGTGAAATGACTTTATGTCAGTGAGGTTAAGAATATGCCAGAATTTACAGGACTTTGAATTTTGTGAATTGAGTTGGTGAGGGAGGGATTTGAAACTTCAGCATTCTGACTCCTAAATTTCTCTTGAAAAGCTGACATTACCTCCCTAAAATAGTTAAATTAATGTGTGAAATGCAAATATTTTTGCTAATTAACCAAGATAAATATCTTTTAAATTATAAATGTAAAGAAAGGACCTTGATATTTGTTTATTTCTTGAGTCAGAAAAAATCAGAATATTTTAATTTAACTAGTTGTATCTGTCTCTTGGCTTCTCTATACTGATTAATAGTTACCAAATCTCTGTATTATATTAATGTGATTGATGGAGAATTGTGATAAGTTGTATCAGGTGTTAAATTACAGTACCAAAATTTAGAAAGAAAAACTTTTGTTACTGAATTCCTTGTCTTCAATTTAGAAAGTCCTTCATTGACAGCATGTATCTACATTTTTTACATCAATACTTTTGCTAACATCTGCTCAAAAGAGTGATTTAATTTAGATGTAAATAATAAATTACTATATTATGTATATATATCTGTGTGGACACAGCATGTGGTAACTTTATGTTTCTATTAAATAAGTCACCTTTGGGAATAATGGCATTGACTATTGTAACTAAATTCTGTGGTATTTCTCTTAAAATTTGACTAAAACCCTATCTATTAAATTACAGAAATAACTTAAAACTATATAAGCTAATATTAATTTTCAGTCATTTTATGGTCCTGAAAATTTAACACTTTTTAAATAATTAGGAATATATATTACTAGCCACAAATAATTCTTTAAAAAAATTCTTTGTAACTCTACCTCCATTTTCTTTAATTCATGATATAGATAAGAAGCTACACCTATAATTAATTCTTGCTGTTTTATAGGGGTGGGGGCAATATTCTGTTGCAATTCTTCTAATTTGTTTTCTCTAATCAACGATGAGTTGGCAGCTCTTTTTTTTTTTTTAAGATTTTATTTATTTATTTGACAGAGAGAATAGTGAGAGAGGGAGCACAAGCAGGGGAAGTGGGAGAGGGAGAAGTAAGTTCCCTGCTGAGCAGGGAGCTGGGTGTAGGACTCGATCCTAGGACCGTGGGATCAGGACCTGAGCTAAAGGCCGATGCTGATGCTTTAACCTTTGAGCAGCCCAGGTGCTCCTGTTGGCTGCTCTTTCAAAATACTATAGTCATTAAATGTGCTTCTCAAAAATCCTACATGTACACAATTTACATTTTTTCATTGGTCTTTTATTCATTCCAGTATTTTATTTGCATAAATTCGTTGTGTTAAATTCCTAGCCTCATCTAAAAAGACCTCTCAAGATTTAAAAACTCGCTACTGTTAATTTTTTTTTTTAATTGTTTTGTCTCAAAGGGCAGGAGGGCGAAAAAAAGTGGATTTTCTACTCTGCCAACTGTTTAGCATTCAGCTGCTTTAAAAACACTAGCTTCAGAGCTACAGTCAGCCAGGCCATTAGGAACATCTCTCTTTTCCAGGCCAAATGCAAAACAGCATCATCTGTGCAACATGAAAGCTATAAGGAAAGAACATTCAAAGAACCATTTATATATATAACAGTTACACATAATAGAATTATGGGGAGTTAGTATTGATTATTAGTGGCATTTTTAAAGATCAGTATGACTTTATAGATGCAATTAGAAGGATATTGCTACACAAGATTGGCAAGTCAATTTATGATTCTCAGGCAGAATTTGTTTGCCATACATTAGTGCTTGGGTAATATATCTTATTTAATACTCTGTTGTGAACACAAATTTAATTAATATTGAATGAATCAAAATTATAAGCCAACAAATGTAGTGTTATGAAAAATAATACAATAATAGCCTCTTTAGACTTAGATAAGCAACTTTATTTAGTGTAAATTGGTAGTTAACGGTAAATCTTTTCAGCAACTGTATCATCTGATTTTGTCAATTTTTTTGTTCCTTCTTTTCCTTTGGCATTGAATTGAAAAGCAACAGTGGCAGGATCTATATTTTCCAGGAACTGGATATATATGTGTAATTTGAAAGAAATTATGGTAGTTAATATATTTTAAATACACAGAGTGCATTTTTGTATTCACATGGAATTTAAATACTAATAAGAAAGGTCAATGACAATATGGCAATGATGTAATCATTATTTAAATGGAATCTGTTGATGTCATTCTTGCTTTCCAATCTTTTACATTAAATGGGTACAGATAAAATTATAATAAATATTGTTGTAGAAAAGTAAACATTACATAGACATACATAATAATAGATGCCTGCAAGTCAGAATTTTTAGCAGGCAAACATACAACTTAATCAACTAATCGAGGCTTCTTAGAGCCAACAAAAACATTTGCAAAGTACTGTTCTGGCTGAACTGTTTATAGCCCATTTGGGTGTTCCACAAAATAGTGCTTCTTCTAAAGGGGCTGAGTCACATTAAACTCTAATGATTGTGCCTATTTCATTTAAAGACCTCCAAAGGTTATGATGGGAAAATATTTATGTACTGTGAAGGCTTCAGGTAGAATGGAGTATTCAGTTAGATGCAACAATGTTCTTATTTAATATAAACATAATGAATCTAGATGGAATCCTTAGATCCTTTAGGTAAAATGCTCTCATTATAATAATCATACCCGACAGCGTGCTTTCAATTCAGCATTCCATTGCTTTTAAATTTTCCAAGATTTAATGAACGCATGGTCTAGTTGCAACTGAAGTGAATTTTATCTTTTTTCAGGGAGGAAAAAAAAACCTGCATCCATAATTTTCCAATTTATATACAACCATTAGTTCTTTATTGCCTTCTCGAATTACCCCAAAGTCAAACTACTGTATGTTGCTTATGATGTACTAGATTATATTACTAGAGAGCAAGCAAATAAACCAACTAATAACCCCATAATCTTGATAGCTTTGCATGACAAAATTTCTTTGTAGTTCATGAGCTTGTTCACCCCTGTAAGCTGCAGGGGTGGGGTTGGGGGATGAAGATTTGAATCATCATTGTTTATTAGGATCCCAGACTGATGGACCAGCCAGATGCATACTTCATTAGTCAAAGTAAGCCACATGGCCACACTGATTTTAAAAGACACCAGTAACTGGTCTTATCCTGTGCCGAGGGTGAAGGGACCCTGAGTATTTGTATGTATACCTAATGTTCACTGCTCAGTGTGGTACTTAATTGTTCAGGTATGACTTCCTTTACTTAAAGTGATTTTTGCCACCACTTCTCAGGATTATTTCAGTGCTATCTGTCTGGGTTTTCACCAAAAATCTGTAGCTATTATAGCAGTGATCGTGTATCGTTACAATACATACTAATAATGTGGAGAGTGGAAATGAGAGATCTCAGGTCAACATTTATGATTTTACACACCCACACAGAAGTACACATTAAAGCATAGTATATTACTTTATTCTTTATACAAAATATAAAAGAAAAACTAGGAGAAGAATTTTATTTATTTATTTTTGAAGATTTTATCTATTTATTTGAGAGAGAGAGACAGCAAGGGAGAGCATGAACAGGGGACAGGGCAAAGGAGCAGGGAAGGGGAGAAGCAGGCTCCCGCTGAGCAGGGAGCCTGATGTGAGCTGATGCCAGGGCCCTGAGATCTGGATCATGAACTGAGGCCAAGGCAGAGGCTCTACTGATGGAGCCACGCAGGCAACCCTAGGAGAAGAATTTTAGCTAGAGCTTTCAAGATAAGAAAATAATTTGGAGCACCTGGGTGGCTCAGTGGGTTAAAGCCTCTGCCTTTGGCTCAGGTCAGGATCCCAGGGACCTGGGATGGAGCCCCGCATTGGGCTCTCTGCTCAGCAGGGAGCCTGCTTCCTCCTCTCTCTCTGCCTGCCTCTCTGCCTACTTGTGATCTCTGTCTGTCAAATAAATAAATGAAATCTAAAAAGAAAGAAAGAAAGAAAGAAAGAAAGAAAGAAAGAAAGAAAGAAAGAAAGAAAGAAAGAAAGAAACGATTTGCTATAATTACTAACACTAATAGATTTCTTAAAAGTAATTAATTAATTAAATTGGTTAGTTAGTCATTCGGCTAATTTGCCTTAGTATTAGTCTGAGTTTAATCATACTTCGCAAGACTTGTCCTTTACTTTTGGCTGTTGAGTGACAGAGCGGATAATGAGATGGGATGGTCAAGTGTTTTGTCCAGCTGAAACGTTGGAAGGTGAACTGATTTTATAAAATCATCAAAGTTTACAGATGGCATATTACCTCAGCACCTGACAGCTTCCTGGAATGCTTGTCCACAGTCTTAGGGTCTGCATAGCTTTCCATGGTATATGAATCTAGGAGAAGAGAAAACATATTCAAAGTTAGATTACTATACTTACATTAAAGGATAGTGATAAATTGGGTAGAGGAATTATGTTAAATAAACTACTGCATAGTTAAACTTTTGTACATAAAAATATTTTAAAGTGGTTGAAATGAAATTTATTCATTTGCATTTTATCTGTCTTACTATAATCTCTGAGCCTTGGAGATGAAGTTTTTTCATACATTCATCTACAAGGCTAGCAGAATTCTGGTAATGGCAATAAAAGTGAACAATTAATATATTTTCTTATAAACTAGTGTTAAAAACTGATTTCAGAAAATGACACAAATATGCTATAGTTCTTTCATATTATATCTGTTTTTTGTCAAATTTAAGAGGAATAAACTAAAGAAAGTAGTAAGTCAGGTCAGAATAGATCATGGGTTTTTATCTGTATATTAAATAATTGTTAAGAAAGACTAGAATTGAACACTTCAAATGTGTATTTACCAACAGTTATCTAGTATGAAATATTCTGTGATTTTAAAAGGGTTTATATAGTGTCTACAATATCACAATTGAATCAATCTTCTTGGTTATTTCAAGTCCAATTAATTCATTTATTAGTCTACATGTTAGTCTACAAATACATGCATGTGAGTTTATATATTTAACACTTTAAATCATGGAGAAAAATAACACCACAATTTTGAGTTAAAGTTATGTCACTCCTTGATAAAATTATAAATTTTTTCAGCAAATTAAAGAAGTACGTTTTTGTGGGTAAGCTTTTAAAGTTCGGAATTGAGCAACTATTATTTCAATCACAGTTTAATAAGTAACTTCTTACAAGCATTATATGATTATATACCTTGAAATATATCACAAAATATTACAATTTAAATGTTTTATCTAAAGATTCTTCCTCACAATTCTGAATATATACTTACACATATGATATAAATAAAAAGTATACCGTACTCATATATAAGTATATACTTATATAGCTATTTTATTATATGTAATATATATTACACATAATGCAATATGCAAGTATAATAATATATAAGTATATGCATATAATATATATAGTTATAATACATTGTGTGTAATATATAATAAATTATAATATACATATATTCTATGTGATTATATTATATATTTTACATATACAATATATTTTCTAATAAACATTGGAATTTAGAATTAGAATACTCTAATATATATTTATATATAATATAAAAAGTATGTAAAATATATATATATAAACATATATGAAATTCTATATAGCCATATATAAATATATGTCATGTACTATATAGTATACATTATTTAGAATATATAAAATATAAAAAATGTGTTATGTATTATACATGTATAATCAATACAGGTAACTTTTTTATAAAAAGAAAAGACATAAAAATTGTTAATATCAACCTAGGTTTTGAAAGATAAAGGACATCCATACTGTCTTCTGAGGAAACATGCATTAGTAAATCTAGAATAGTATCTCTAAGAACTCTACATTTACTGAGAATAGAGCACTTTAAGAAAATTTTAAAGACAATACATTAAATTTTCTAATTAGTATTTTTTTCCAAATAGCAACATTAGTGTTGCTTGTTGAAAATGCAACTTCCAGATCCCATTTCAGACCTAATGAATCAGAAAACTCTGGGGTGGAGTTTCCAGGCAACTCTAAGAGGTGCTGAAGTTGGAGAACCATTGGTAGAGAAAACTGTGTGGATCAGCTGATTTATGGAGGAGATGGCAAGAGTCTCTCAATGAAAGAACCACTAAGTTCACTTGTTCTCAGGCTGAAGTCTTCCGTAGATCCCTGAGTGAACCTTATCTTATACTTAATTTCCAAAAGACCAAGTGGATTGTTGGGCTGCTGAATGTGAGTCTCGTGAGCAAAATATCCCCAGTTAGAGGCTCTGTCAGGGATATGGCTCTTTGTCCTTCAAGTATTTACTGTTCTTTATTCTGTATAAATCTTTTCCCTGCTTCACTTCCTTTGGCAACTTTTTTTTTCCTCCCTCCCTTCAGAGACTGCCTAAGTATAAAATACCACCTCTCCAGAGTTGCCGTTTCTGGTCTCTGAAAGTAAAACAGGTCCCCACTGCCCACAGCTCTGTGGCTTATCACAGTAGGCTGTCTGTGGTAGATCTCTGCACTTACAACACTGTGACATTTGTTTAAAATTTAATTTAACGTCTGTTTTTTTATTTATTTTTAAAACTTTCTCTAGAATGTGAACTCCATTTGGACAGGGACAGTATTGGTCTGGTTCACTGACTTATCTTCTTATCATTCACTGTTCGCTGGTGCACTGCAGGCATTTTTTGGAGGAAAAATATGTATGAATATGGCACATATTTATACAATATCTATTCAAAATTTTACTTGCTAGATAGTAATAAGTTAAATAAAATACCTGGGAGTATTTAGCCTGGTGGATGGAATTCTTCCCAATGGAAGGTACTTAAGATTTTTATCAGACCACTCATCAGAAAAAATACAGTTAATCAGGAAATCCAGTTCACCATAGTTCTTGGCTAAAGTATCATTAGGTTGATTTTAACTCAATATAAATGTATAAATCTATGTTTTAATGTGTAAATCATTTAAAACTCTACCTTCCATTTCAATTTGGCCAAAACTACCTGAAAATTTGTTTTGCATCCTGAGAAATTGCTGATCAAGTTGAATTTAGGTTTCAAAATATGTTGTAAGCAATAATTACTGTAAAAAATGTTTCTTTTGAGATCATGTTTTTTAAATTCTCCAGGAGCTTTATAATATTCTTGAAGTTTTACAAGGTCCCCCTCTAAAATGAATAGAGAAAACAATAATCGGAATTATGAAAATAAATTCATTCTCTTTTTTACAAGTTCCCTTACAAAATAATAAAAATATTACCTTGGTGATTTTTTAAATAGCCCTGCATTCATGTCCTACGCATAACAAAATCATGTTTATGAGTATATATTTTCTTGGGGAAAAAAAAATCAGTGGAAGCTGTTTAAGGGGCTTATTTTTTCCTTTATATGATTTGGTTTCAGAATATTCACTCCAGTTACATAAATTATAAATGTTGCTTCTCCTACTCATAGCACATGACATATTATTACAGGCCAGACTCATTGTAATGTGGTGACCCTAGCGAAACTACCAAGTGAACTTTTCACATGAAAACATTCAGATAGATTATGTATTTATGAATAAAAATGAATTTGCTTTTCAGGGAGTTTGGCCGCTGGAAAGTAAATAACCTTGCCGTTGAGAGAAGAAATTTCCTGGGCTCCCCTCTCCCTCTTGCTCCTGAATTCTTCCGCAACATAAGACTTCTGGGACGCCGACCTACCCTTCAGCAAATCACAGAAAACCTTATCAAGAAATATGGGACACATTTCTTGCTATCTGCTACTTTGGGAGGTATGACTCTTTGAAAATATTTGTGCCCATGTGTGTTTGTGGCTAAAACTGTCAGTCAGGAAAAGAAGCTTCAGTTTGAATACTTCTAGAATTCATTCATTTATTCAATCTATCCATCGAGTTATTCCTAAATGCCTTCTATGGTATTCACAATGGTAAGGTAGATGGTTATTACTTAGTTCCTGCCTGAAGTCAATTTGCAGTAAAATAGCATGCATTAAATACAGTCATTAACTATTACACTCTATAATGCCAGGTAACGGGCCAAATTTTGCTTAAAAAATGAATAATTAACAGTCAAGTCACGGGTGGAAATCATCACTCCTGGTTACAGAGAATAGGAAAAAGTTTTCTGAAGCAAACGTTAAAGATCTACAATTACATTTTTTAACACTCCTTAGTATTTCTGATTGTGGTTGATTATGATACAGAGTTGATGATCCATAAATATCAATTATGATGCATAATTGAATAAAAGTAGAGATTAATGATGTCACTTCTTCGATTTATAAATTTGTAAGAAATAAGAAATCTGTGGTTTTAATATCATTAAATATGTGTTTTATTGTGGTGATATATAAGTCTGCATTTAGATGATATTTGAGGAGGTAATGTAGTAGGGAAAATGTGATTTTCCTAAAACTTAAATATATCCCAAAATTCCATGTATTTAGTTTTGTGTGTCTTTAAGGAATATCCAACCATTTTGTACAACCATTTTATTAGAAATGGATGTTACTCTTTACTATAATAAAGAGCACAGAATACCATTAGCATAAAAACAGGGATTCCCTGCTTCCTTGTCTGCGGCTCAGTAAGTGTGCTGAATACAGACAGATTCACACCAGTGGTGCGGTAATATGAAAGGCCACCAGTTCTTCATTTTTCCTACCTTAGAAGATGAGTCTTTTCTTTCCTTTAGCTGTCAGTCCAGTCTGTCAGTAAGTCATACCAATACTTTTTTCCTCCCAAAATATATCCTATGTCAAAACTTTCTGACTTCTACCCAGACCATCCTAGACCAAGTCACCACCACATTTCTCCCCAGAATATGCCCCAGGTCCATACTCCACACAGATCTTTTTAAAATTTGGATAAGGTCAAATCATTCCCTGTGTCAACTAAAACATATAATTAACTACTTAAAATAAAATCCAAATATCTTGTTATGGTGTATAATGCACTACATGAAATGTCTTATACTGGCTTTCACCACAGACCTCAACTTTTCTCTCTGCTCGTCATGCTCTATTTTTCAACCACAGTGACCTTCAAATGTTTTGGGACATTTTTTCTGCTCAAATGTTACTTGTTATAGAGGGTTTCCCTGTGCCTAGTACCAGGAAGATGCCCAGTGGTCCACCAGTAGTCTCTATTATATCTTGATCTTCTTTGTATTCTTTATAATCTTTACTTTTATGTGAAATTCTTT
This sequence comes from Mustela nigripes, assembly GCF_022355385.1. Taxonomy (NCBI): domain Eukaryota; kingdom Metazoa; phylum Chordata; class Mammalia; order Carnivora; family Mustelidae; genus Mustela; species Mustela nigripes. The sequence continues at coordinate 49,364,186 of NC_081566.1, forward strand.
AATTACTCATTTCCTGGCTTATTATCTGTCATTCCTGCATATTTTCTTGAAAACTGGGATTTTACTTGTACTTGTCACCAGTTTTACCTCCATAGTTTTAAGTGCCTGGCATATAATAGGTTCTCATTAAATATTTGTTAAAATGAATAAAAGGAACTACACTTTGTTTAGAGACTGAGATGTTCAAGTTCACTACATAGATGTCAAAAGTATGATACGCGTAGACGATAACTGAGATCTAATTCAAGAAGACTGAATGAAAACCAAATCCAAAGAGCCAAAACACTCAGTTAAACAAACAAAGATACAAAATTGGAGAGAATGAGGAGGCAAGTAAGAGCAGGTGAGCAAGGCATGAAGAGGTTGGAAAAGGAGATTTCTGGACACAGTGAGTAAATACAAGTCGGTCATATAACCTCAAGGAATTAAAGCGAGGAAATGTAAATGATTCAGGTAGACAGAACAGGCCAGCCAAGAAAACACATGATCTCTGTCTTCCATAAGTGGATAGTGCTAAAATTATAAGATAAAGAGATCAGCCTGTTATTGAAAATTGACTTCCCCTCCCTTTTTTAACCAAGTGTGAAATATTTTATTTTATTTTATTGTGAAATTTTTAAAATGTTAAGTAACTTCTCTGTTAGTTTCTTTTAAGAGAAAGTAGGAGAGTAAAATGGGTGTGGAAGATTAATGTAGATGCAGGAAGATAGTTTCGGCATAATGTGTGGCATAATTTATACATGCAATTAATTATTTATGTTATTGTTAATATTATTACAGAAGTGAAGATAGAAAAAATTTATAAAATATTCCAGTAGTCATAAAAATTGATTCTCTAAAAGCTGTGTCTGTATGGTTAGTAGCAATGATTATTAATGCAATAAAATAGGAAGTAAAACTGAAAATTAAATGATTACTACAGCTTCCTTTCAGTGGTCTTGTACTCTTACTGGGTTTCATCACATTTATGTCAACGATGTGTAATATCCAGAATTTCAGAACACAAAATGCATTCTCCAAATAGGAAAAGAAACAAGTGACAGAGGAATGGTAGAAGAGATAAAAAGCAGAGGTGATTTTTACAGACATATTTGTTCCTTGTACTAAAATCATGGTGACTTTTTGATTACTTTCATTGTTTTGGCATTGTAGATGCCACATTTTGGCTTTCAGATTAGTTTTTGTTGTGTATGTTTTTGTTTGTATAAACATGGTCTAAAAATCCTTTGTAGGATTAAATCATTTCTTCAGGTTGATAATTCAATGGCAGTAATATGTCCTCTCAAAATTGTTTTACTGCAATTATTTAAAAGTCTTGTTCAAGCATTTTCTTAAAGGCAAATTATGGAGTGGGGTGGGGGAGGGGAAGACATGGAATTGCCGAACTCCCTAGCTCTCTCCAGGCTGGATACTCCTTGCATTTAGTTTTCCTAGTGTTTTCTATCGGAATTCTTTTTTTTTCCCCCCTCTAAATGTTATTTATAATTTCTTTCAGGAATTTCTGCTGGGTGATGTTACTAAGTTAACTAAAATCCATGAAATTATTTACATAGCTAAAGGATATAAACTATTTGCAATTAAAATGTACACCAGGTAGATTTCAGGCAATTTTTAAAAATATTGCTGTTGTAATTATACTAAACTTTTTTTTTTTTATTGTTGCTCTAGGTATATTTTAACTTTATATGTTTACCTGGTTGAACATGAAATCTTATTATTCCATTTTTTAAAAAAATGAGATTTGTGGTATTTAATTAGAGCTTTTTCTCTTTTGCTTTCTCCTTAACCAACTAAGTAACAACCGTAATATTAACACACTGAGGGCATCATGTATATAAGCAAACATTTTAAACAAAAGGCCAGTAAATTTTTTGCTTCCTAAGTAACCAGGAACTAAATTCAAACATTTTAAACATTTGAAAAAATAAGTTGTGTGAAATACACTCGGTATTAAAGTGATGAAAAATAAATGAAAAATGTCTTTTTTCCCTGAGTTATTTAGTACATCATATTATTGACTTAGACATAAAACTTTGGGTAGCATACTTGAAGCCTTTAATGGGATATTTTATGATAGATAAAGCCAGTGATTGAATTATCTCCCTATAGGGAAAAATAAATTATAAAAAACCTTCTTCAATATATATCATTTTTCACGTTTATTTCATCTTATAGCTTTCAGACTATTTATCAATATAGTAATTCAGCTTGCTTCTATTTGGATAATGATATCTAAACTCCATCACTGTTTAAATATCTAAAATAAGCTAGTCAATAGGAAGAATCAATCTTGGAAAAGATTGCACTACTGGGATATATTGATTTCTAGCTATAGAATATATTTCATGACTGTTTTTATAATATATTTCACTATAGTACAATATATGACAAATACTGAAATAAAAGTGTGTCTGTGTACTGAATATAGAACAACAACAACAAATGAGTGAATAGGAAAAAAATAACAAGAGCTTAAAACTGCTGAGTTCAAAGATGAGAGGTAGGGTACCTACTATTAAGCACCAAACTTAGGTTCTGGAGCAATTTAAAAAGACAAAAAAGACTAAGGAAGATGCAGCCCAAAAATTTACTTATGATATTATAAAATGTTGTAATAAAATATTTACAATAATTTAAAATAGGACCCTTACCTCCAGTATTATAGAGACTTGTCCAGGCAGTCACCATTATAGCCCTGAGCCACCCACAGTCACAGGAGTGTTTGTATGGCTCCCATATCAACCTAGGCTCTCTAAATCCCCACACAGTGAAGAACAGACCAAAATTTGTGTTCTTTCTTTCTTTCTTTCTTTCTTTCTTTGACATACAGAGATCACAAGTAGGCAGAGAAGCAGGCAGAGAGAGAGAGAGAGAGAGAGAGGAGGAAGCAGGATGCGGGGCTCAATCCCAAGACCCTGAGACCATGACCTGAGCTGAAAGCAGAGGCCTAACCCACTGAGCCACCCAGGTGCCCCGACAGGCACATCTTGAAGAAGAGGAAGACGCAGGGTTACTCATATCAGTCCCTTTCCTACACCAGTCTTTCTGTTAACTCACAGGACTTCTGTAGGCAGTCAAGAATGCAAGGACAAAACACCTTCCCAAGGAGAGGAGTGCAGGAAAAAGTACTCTTTACTTGATAGAGATATTTAATTTTATTTTTTATTTTTTTAAGATTTATTTATTCATTGGGCAGAGAAAGAGAGAGCGCACACAAACAGGGGGAGCAACAGAGGGAGGGGGAGTGGGAAAAGCAGACTCCCTGCTGAGTAGGGAGCTGGATTTGGGGCTGGATCCCATGACCCTGGAATCATGACCTGAGCTGAAAGCAGTCAATTAACCAACTGAGCCACCAAGGTTCGTCAGTAGAGGTATTTTAAAAAATCAAACCAAAATTCATTCTAGGGACAAATGGATCATATATTAAGATTTAAGATTTGTTCATTTGCAACTTTAGAAAATATTTTTCACTCTCAGCAACATTAAAGTCCTGTTTGACCAGAGGGTTTTGTTGTTGTTGTTGTTGTTGTTTAGTTTTTATTTATTTATTTGACAGACAGAGATTACAAGTAGGCAGAGAGGCAGGCAGAGAGAGAGGAGGAAGCAGGCTCCCTGCTGAGCAGAGAGCCCCATGTGGGGCTCCATCCCAAGACTCTGGGATCATGACCTGAGCTGAAGGCAGAGGCTTAACTAACTGAGCCACTCAGGCGCCCTGACAAGTGGTATTTGAATGCACAGAGTTTTAAAAGTCATAATTTAACTTTTAGTAGAAATAGTTATTTTTAAATATGTGTCTTTAATTTTTTTTCTGAAAGTGCTTATGAGAATGTATCTTGTTACCACAGTGTTCAACTTAAGCATATCATCAGATACTTAATTTTGTTTATATAAAGAAAACATTTTCAACATTATGAGAATGGAAAAATAAATGATTGATGTCCTGAGTAGTAGCATTAACTTACTAGCATAGTTATTTAAAATAATGAATACTACCTCAATCACTACTTAGTGTATAAGTCACTATGGCTGCAAAGTAGTTTAATAGCTTGCAAGTTTAACCATATACTCTTTGTGTGTGTATATCTTTCAAGGACAGAAGCCAGAAGTCAGACAATAAGATACAGTATAGATACGACAGCAATTCGATTTTTAAAAATTGTCTTGCATCCCTAGGAGTGTAAGATTCCAAATATCCTTATTTAATTTCAGAAATTGTCAATTCTCACTTTTATCTATATAAATTACATTCTGTATAAAGTGTCCACAGATAGTTTTAATTCTATGGTATATACCACCTTCTTTCAAAATTGATCAGTGGTTGTGTTTCTCATTTTCATTTGGTCTCTTCTTAGGAAATACAAATTCCTTTTATTCTATTTTAATTGTAACTTAATTAAAGAAGCAAATCTGCTAAAACATATGCAAATAGAAATTCTCACTAAAAATGGACGGAACTATTTCCTCTATTAGAATGCATATTCTCTTTTAAGAAAAGGAGCTAAAAGTAAGAAAAAGAAATATTTTCTGAAGCTTCATTCCAGGCAATCATAAAAACAATCATGTTGAAGAGGGGAACAAAATTGCCATACTGGTTTTTAAAAATAAAGATATACTACATGAGATTAGTTATATCCATTGTTCTCTCTGTGTCTCTTTCTGTCTTGTTTCAATCTGTCTCTCATCTCTCTTTTTCCCTCTATTTTTATTTCTCATGTTTTTTTGGTACAGAAAATTTTCAAAAAATGGAAGTTAAAATAATATTGTTAATTAAATATTTATTGTTTATAAGGCAGTTATCTACTAAAGTGATTTGAAGCCATTTGTGTAACTAGTCATGAATATAACACAAAAGAAATTGGGATTAAAATTGCTGTGTCAATAGATCTTAATAATGACATTTCTGGCAACTAAATCAAAAGATAAATGTTAAGTTTTCATATTTTATAAATTTGGTTATATGTTTTCTTTTTCTTCCTTTTTTTCTTTTTTTTTTTTTTTTTTTTTAAGATTTTATTTATTTATCAGAGAGAGAGAGGGGGAGAGAGAGAGCACAGGCAGACAGAATGGCAGGCAGAGGCAGAGGGAGAAGCAGGCTCCCTGCTGAGCAAGGAGCCCGATGTGGGACTCGATCCCAG
>NC_081566.1:49369420-49410629 GCF_022355385.1 Mustela nigripes
GGGGGGGAGAGAGAGAGCACAGGCAGACAGAATGGCAGGCAGAGGCAGAGGGAGAAGCAGGCTCCCTGCTGAGCAAGGAGCCCGATGTGGGACTCGATCCCAGGACGCTGGGATCATGACCTGAGCCGAAGGCAGCTGCTTAACCAACTGAGCCACACAGGCATCCCTTCTTTTTCTTCCTTATAGCACTTTGATAAGGTAGATAAATTATCTGTGCATTGTTTGACAAAGAGATACTGAGTTACCTGTAACAGTGCAAAGATCCAACATGCAGGTGACTGGCATATACAGATATTTAAATTGGTAATAAGTTTTACTGCTTTTACTATGGTTTAGAGCCTCATTACTCAAGTGTAATTCATGGTCCAATACCATCAGCATTGCCTTGGAGCTTGTTAGACCTGCAGAATCTCAGATTCCATCTCAGATTAATGAATCAGAATCTACATGTTAACCAGATCTCTGGGTGATTTATATGCACATTAAGTTTGAACAGTCCTGTTTAGAGTATCTAAATAAATTTAGAAAATTAATCTTAAATTTAAATTAGTCTTAATTAATCTGAAAATTAATTTTACCAAAATAATAGCAGGAATCTATAACATACATAACAAAAATGTTCCTTATAACATTGTAAACAACTCCAAAAGAGAGGTAATTTAATTGTGTTTCACTCCAGGTAGATTCAGTTTCATCTGATATAGAACTATTTATTTCCAGTTCCTCTTTTTTCATGTCATTGCTCTATCGAGAACATTATGGTAACTGAGCAATTTTGTTTAAAAATTTTTCAGACTTTTTGGGTGGATAATTGCTAATAATCCAAAAGTCAGATGCTTTCATTTGGAGTGTTTTGCAAAACATATTATGTTTCTTTGTCGAAGCTCTCTAAGACTAGTTATTTTCTTCCCATAATATCTTGCAAATGCCAATTGGTGTTAAGCCAACATATCTGTTTTTACTGCCTTTAGATATTTGTTTGGCTCTGCTTCTTGTCAGAAGCCTAGTTTTCTCAGCTAGATTTTTTTTTTAATGTCTGTTTCTAAAACACTATTCTTTCTACAACACTGTATTAGTGGAAAGATAGATATCATTGGGATGCTTACCTTTTAATATGTTAAGCTAAGAAAGGACAATCTGAAAGACCCGCGGATCCCCTTACCCAAGAATCCAACACTGCCACTGGATGCAATCAGCAAGAGGTTCTTTATTGTTACGCAGGCGCCTGCGGGTGGTCAGCAGCTCCTGCTAGCTGAGCACACCAGGCTGGGGTGGTGCCGGGTTTTTTATAGACAGGTACAAACAAGTTTTAGGTGGGGCGCAACTGATTGGTTGACAGTTAGAACTTTTGAAAAAGGCATACGTGGAATTTGCTGATTGGCTTTGGGGACCCGTGCGCGTGAAGAGAGAGGCAGGAAGGGGGAACAAGCTGATTGGTTCTGAGGGCCCGCGCGCGCGGGAGGAGAGAGGCAGGGAGGGGGAACAAGAAGGGGGAAGGGAGGAACGCCATCATGGCGTCTTCTATTATTTCTATAAGCCAAGCAGTTACAGAAGGGCAAAAGAGCAATTAATAACCTAATTTACGCCTAAAAGCCAGCGGTTCACAGAAAAGCAAACAAGCGGTTAGTTATCCTATCTATCTTCTAGGGGAGGGGTCTTTCAAATCATCACTAGTGAGAGAAAAGTACACTGTAAAAACTGAAATGTATTTTCAAAAGAGCAACTACACCCAAAATATTATAAGACTTTACCACAAGGAATAATGTAATCTTTTATTACCAAAAAATAGGATGACTTTTTTGGGTTGAAATGATACATCAAAAGTAAGAACCTACAATTACATTTAAACTATGTTTGCATTGGTTATTCCTATGAGAAAGATTTCTACTCAAATAGCAGTCTTTATAAGTAAAACATACAAAAGCAAATGGACATTCAAAATAAGATCTTCCAGTGTAAGGAAATTCAATGACCAAGAAGATATCTATCAGAAATGTACAGTTGTTTTGTTTTGTTTGTTTTATTTTGCTTTGTTTTTGTCTGGGTGTAATGGTATACAGTTTAGGTTGGCAGACTAACCCAAGGGCAGAGCCAACCTGTAAGTGTTATTTTAATCACAGTAAAGAAATAACAAAACAAAACAACTGATATGCTTTGATGGTGGATCTTCTGTGTTCCACTCTGGGTATCTCTTCATTCCAAGAATTAAGTTGAGGAAGTTTCACTTTGGAACATGCTGTCCTTCTGGTAGAGGAAAAAAGTCAAAGAATTTGTGTAACTTTGCAGCATTTTTCAAAACTTGTACTAGATCCTGGCATACTTTCATTGTTAGGTTACGGAGTCGAACACCCCTCAGTTAGAGAAGACTCTCGAGGGGCGCCTGGGTGGCTCAGTGGTTAAGCCGCTGCCTTCGGCTCAGGTCATGATCTCAGGGTCCTGGGATCGAGTCCCGCATCGGGCTCTCTGCTCAGCAGGGAGCCTGCTTCCTCCTCTCTCTCTCTCTCTGCCTGCCTCTCTGCCTACTTGTGATTTCTCTCTGTCAAATAAATAAATAAAATCAATAAAAAAAAAAAAAAGAGAAGACTCTCGATAATGCAAGTCACACAGCGAGGTTTATTTCCAGCTAGCTGGGGTCCAAGTATCTGCCTGGCGCAGTGGGTTTCAACAAGGACCCGGAGCACTCAAAGCCAAGGGTTTATGTAGCATTTTCAAGGCACTTTTTCATAGCTACATACATCTCTTGTGCCCCACTTTGACAGTTTAACTTTGTTTAACATTTTACCACCCTGGTGTCACCCTGGCAGTTAAGTGAGATTTAGGTTTGGAAGAATTTTCACCTTAATTACATTTCCTTCTGCCTGAGCCTCCTACAGTTTTATGGTGGGGAGTGTGACCTTTTGGCCTCAAGGTACTGAGCCATTGAAAAGATGGCCTTTTTGTTGTAAATCATCAGGACATTTGCAAACCAAGGGACACTGTTAGGGATACTCAGTAAAATGGCTTCCGGGTCTTCAGGATGGCCATTCTTATGCTAACCCACTCTTACAGTGCAAGGTGCCGGCTTTTGCTTTGCCAAGATGGCTGTACTTACTTCAGGGCCAGACCCGAGGTGGGTACAGCCTTGTTTTTCTTGGCCTCCACACCTGGAGCTGGTTTCTGGGACTTGTTCTGAAGTCCCCTGCGGGGAAGGGGAGCGGGGACAGGGTTAAACAACAAAGTTATTGTTTAACCTCAATGGAAGCCTCTGGCTAAAATAAAAATATAAAATAGGTCCTTACATCATATATTCCACTCATCCAAGTGTTATGCTTTCCCTTACCAGGTTAAAGGAAATCACTCATGAACTGTTTATAGTTCTTCTCTACAATGGACCATTAAGCCATGGATGCATATTTGCACCCACAATTGTACAGAAAGTAATTGCAAAAATTAATGCAATCTGCCACATCATCATTATTGACTTATCCATAGGATTCTTTTACTCATTCTATTATCCATGGTTTTCTTGACTTGTTCTAACCTTTTGAGAACATCACCTTTATCCTCAATAACTATATATATGAGAATCCAAATTGAGAAAATCCAAGGAAAATATAATAGAACAAAATTTCTTTTAAATTTATCTTCCTCATGGACATAACATAGATGATTTGAAAATTGGGACAGAAAAATACATTACTAGGAGGTCCTAGTAATCATATCAAATGTACCTAATTTGATATACCTTAGCATATCAAAGGTACCTAATCGTTTCTTATGAACCGATCATAGGATAACATTAAAGTCATGATTGGTTTTTTTGTTGTTGTTTTATTGTCTTCTGTTTTGCATTCTCTCTGGAAGCATCCTTCAATATGTGCTTTTAATGTCCATAAACTACCGCAGTGTTTTAGTTGTAAAAGGCACAGCTGCATGATTTCTGTGTGAAATAATCACATCTTTTTATATCCACAGTCATTAATCCTTTTTACTTTCTAACAAACTCAGAATGTTGAATCGTTTTTAGAATCACATTTAGTATTTACAAAATGTGTGGATGTCCTTTGGTACTCACATCATGCTTATGAGCTACAGCTGGTCTAAAAAATAGGAATAAAAGTGACATTTGAACGCAAATTTTTAGTTGATTGAATAATATCTCAGTTTTTAAATTTGAATATTTTGTGTTATTCACATAGAATTCTGATGAACTTTTATAATTGAATACTTGAGAAACAGTTACAATTAAGGTTAAGACTGCATTCTTCTTCTTCTTTTCTTTTTTTGCATTCTTTTTTCTCAAGACTGACTGTAAGAGTTTCAAAGGATATGAAGACCATAAAAATCACAAAAACATGGGTGCCTGGGTGGCTCAGTGGGTTAAGCCTCTGCCTTCAGCTCAGGTCATGATCTCAGGGTCCTGGGATCGAGTCCCGCATCGGGCTCTCTGCTCAGCAGGGAGCCTGCTTCCTCCTCTCTCTCTCTCTCTCTCTCTCTGCCTGCCTCTCTACCTACTTGTGATCTCTGTCTGTCAAATAAATAAATAAAATCTTAAAAAAAAAAATCACAAAAACATGGTAATTATATATAATTAAAAAAAAAAAAAAAAACAGATCTCTTAGAGGAAAGAAATGGTCTTATTTCCAATATAGATTGAGTAGCCTTGTCAGAATATTTTAGGTGTTTAACAATACATGATTTATAACACTTGAAATTTAGCACGAACTACCCAGCTTACATCGCATAGTTGTTTAGTTTATTGTAAATAAGGGTTTAAAACAAGGTATTCATAAGAATAATTTGGGTGATTTAAACTGCCTCACAGGCTTCACTATAGGGAAAGCTTTTGTATACATGGATTAATGTTCAACTATACAGAAGAACTATGAGCGACTTATGAGTGGTTTCTCTTTATCAGGTTATTGGAAAGAATAAACAACTGCTACCTTTAATCAGCACATGTATCTTGGTTACAAGATCCACTAGAAAACAGTTTTGACTGGTAAAATGCTAACTTGTAAAAATTTAAAGCCTCCTTATTTACTGTTGGGCCCTAATTTAAGACGAGATCGGGCGCGTTCAGGGTGGTATGGCCGTAGACTGGGCCCTAATTTAAAAAAAAAAAAAATGAAAGAGAGGAAGCCAACATTTATTGTACATAGTGTATGTGTTCTACCAGGTTCTATGGAGGCATCATATGCTTAGTCTTTTCAAACAGATGAGAGTAGGATATTGGTTCTTTCATAGAGATGGAAATGCTAAGGGCAAGTATAACTTTACAAAAGCCCCAGAGCAATCAAGTTAGAGGACTATGAGCTGTCAAGATTTACCTTCACATACCCCTGACTCCAAAACGCACATTTTCCTTTCTCTAATTATATCATATTTCCTCCAAATTAAAACAACAACAATGAAGAATGAACTGTAAAACTATTAATATAAGTGTATTATGATCTACAATATTTTTTCCTTTAATTTTTTCTGTAGTCCATAATATATATTTGCTCTCAGGGTAAAAGGAGGAAAGCACATTTATCTGTACATCACAAACAAACATGGACTCTGAAAAACAAAGGAAACATTTTCTTAAATCTCCAGTAGATAGAGAATGGAAGCTGCTGTGACTCATGATGATGACTATGGGCCATCACTTCTCTATGGACATCGTTGATTGCTGAAACTTACATTAACATTTATCATTCATATTGTAACATGGGACCACTCTAGAATAGTAATCCTTGGCTCTTGGTACGTCATTTTCCAAATTATCACAGGACAAACTAATATCTGTTAAAAAATGCTTAAATTAAAATTTTTTAAAGATTTTATTTATTTATTTGATAGAGAGAGATCACAAGTAGGCAGAGAGGCAGGCAGAGAGAGAGAGGAGGAAGCAGGCTCCCTTCTGAGCAGAGAGCCTGATGCGGGGCTCCATCCCAGGACCCTGAGACCATGACCTGAGCAGAAGGGAGAGGCTTAACCCACTGAGCCACCCAGGTGCCCCTCCTTAAATCAAACATTTTAACCTGCTTTTCAACATAAGATTATGCTACTCCTCTCTTTCTGTGTGATGAATGACTCAGCTGAAGTCCCACTAAGGAATTTTTACCTGAAACGTGAAGATGTACAAAGGGATATGGTATTTAAACGACTGTTTTGAGAGATATTTCCTTCCTCACCATGTGTGGATACAGATTGTAGGATGAAGGCTCATCAGTTTGTGAAAGAAATGGAAAAGGAGGTTTCTGTTCATCACAAATAAGACAAAATAGCTAAAATTACTAGAAATGTACACATATGGACTGAAGTGCTTTATTCTAAATTTTAAGGAATTGAGGTGAATAACAGAGATGAATACCTTGCCAAGAACTTTTGAATTCTGACTGCAATCTAGTCATATTCTAAATCCTTTATAGATATTATCTGTTTCATGTTTCCAGCTGCTCTTTGAGGAAGAAATACTCTGCTCATGTTACATGAGAGGAAACTGAGTCAAGTTACACAATTTAGGATCATTCAGTTACTAAGTAGAAGTCAGTATTAAACCCAAATCTATTTGGCACTAAAAGTTGGCACACTTACGTCTAAACTACGATAATTAATTCTCTATTTTTCTTTCTTCCAGCACCTCATAATTCAGTGAAAGAGTCCATTCTAGTGGTCTAATTATCTCTTCTGCTCAATGATGTATAGTTTTTCCATTCATGTTGGACACCTCCAATAATAAGAAAATTCACCACTATACAAAAAAAGACAGAGTGAAGATGACTCTTCACATATTTAAATGGCTTTCTTAAATCTCCAGAAGGCAAAACTAATTTCCAATAAATCAATTGAACCCATATTTTGAATTTAATATATTACTGAATTGAAGAAAAGATTAGATATTATTTTAAAGAATAGGCAATTAAGTTTCCTTCTGTCTACAGGAATCCATAGAAAACATGAATTTAAGGAGGTTAAACACAGATATTTAGATGTAAATTTCTAAATAGAATCATCTGAAAACAGGAAATCATTCAGAATTTCATTTTAGTCATAATACTAACATCATGAACTTACTAATCACTCAGAAAACTTTCTGATGAATAAATATTTTAAATCATTCTCACTTCTTTCCTATGGCTACACTGTTTTCTACTGTATAGTGTAAAATTATTTTTACTGATTGGGTATTTGTGTTGCTACAAATAATACAAATAAAGCCACAGTAAAAAACCTCTTGCATATTTTAGCCATTGTTTTTTGGGATAGATTCTTGAAAGTAGGTTGCTGAGTCATTGTTGGTAACTATTGCCAGATTTCTCTCTATAGCTACATCATTTTGTATGACTACAAGCGATATATCAGAGGGCCTGTTTCCTTCCTGTTTGCCAACAGCTTTGGCAAAGTCTTCAAACTTTTGGATTTTGGCGAATTCCATAATTGCACAGTGATATATCAATATATTTTAATTTGAGTTTCTTGTACTATTTTAACCTATATTTCCTGTATTTTCTGCATTATGAAAAGTGCTGCCATTAAAGCAACTTGGCAAGTCTTAGTCTTTAGCACTCACTATATAATGTTTTTCTTCTTTCCATTTAATAATATTTGGACTGAATTCTACAATATCAGATATCAAGACTATTTGTTTCCTTTTCATTTACATTTACATTCATTTCATTACATTTCCTTTGCTATTTTATTTTTAATTGTTCTTTTTTTAAAATTTTTTTTTATTTTTTATTTTTTTGGCATTTTACATTTTATTTATTTATTTTCAGCATAACAGTATTCCTTATTTTTTCACCACACCCAGTGCTCCATGTAATCTGTAACCTCTATAATACCTACCACCTGGTACCCCGACCTCCGCCCCCCTCCGCCACTTCAAACCCCTCAGATTGTTTTTCAGAGTCCATAGTCTCTCATGGTTCACCTCCCCTTCCAATTTTCCCCCAATTCCCTTCTCTCTAACTCCCCATGTCCTCCATGCTATTTGTTATGCTCCACAAATAAGTGAAACCATATGATAATTGACTCTCTCTGCTTGACTTATTTCATTCAGCATAATCTCTTCCAGTCTTGTTCTTAATAAGACTTGTCTCTTGCTATCTTAGTCCATTTGGGCTGCTATCAAAATACCATAAACCAAGTGGCTGATAAACAGCAGAAATTTATTGCTCACTGTTTTGTTTGTTTCAGCTCTTGTAGTTAGGCTGTTTGACGTCCAGTATGCATGTTGGGATCCTAAAACAAATCGAGAATGGGACCTTCCAGAAGTAGCACTGTTAACTTTACTTCTGATATCAATAGACCTGAGCTCTTGCTTTATCTGCAGTTTATAAGCTGTTACTTAAAATTAGATAGTCACCAAGGATATGTCATTTTAAAATTAGTATTATTTTATTTATTTGATATTTTATAAAACTGGCTTGCCGATTTGTAAATAGGCATAATGCTACCAGAGCAGTGGTTTCCTGAGAGTAAGAGTAACCATCAAGTCTGACAATTATATGCTAGATGAATATCCAAGAATCGGAAAGTTCTTAGTGTTAATTTAAATACCATTGATATTTTTGGTCAACATTTGAACATAAAAAAAAATCAAAACTTAATTATGTTTTAAATTTCACCTTCAAAAATCCATTGTCTATACCCAAATCTTCCATGGAGGTTAATGATTTCCATAAAGCTTATTAACACATAATATTTATATGTTATGCCACATGTAGGAAACCTGTGAATTTAATTCATATATGTTTACATAACTGTATATGCCTATGTATGTTTTCTCTGCATTTTCTAGGTTCAATTGAAAATGGTTAGGGGCACCTGGCTGGCTCAGTCCTGAACATGCAACTCCTTAGCTTGGGGTTGTAAGTTTGAGTCTCAAGTTGAGTATACAGTTTACTAAAATAAAATATATTTTTTTAAATGGCTAGTTTAATCATGTGCTTGGTCATGTTTCTATTAGTCATGCTGATCCACAATAAGCATTTCTGAGTATGTACGATTTCATATCATGCACCCCCCCTTAAGTTCAATTTACATATTTTCTGTTCTTAATTTGCTTTTGTACCACATAGGTGTTAAGTAAACTAAACTGTATGAGAAAGTCAATAAAATCTAGAGAAATTGTTCCACAAATGCTAGCCATTCAACATTTACCAAATAAATATTTATAGCCTTTAATAGCTCACGTAACTTCCTAGGCACGTGAGAAATATCCACGAAGAACACAAAAGTTAAACTTGTCTTTTGTTGCTTATCACTCTTTGGTTTTACTATGTCTGTAATCTATACTTCTTCACCTGCAGATTATGGAAAAATTAAAGTTAAGTGGAAAATGGAATAATTTTAAGTATTATTAATACAGGAGAGGAGTCACTCACAATTTTTGTGGACAAGCGGAAGCTGAGCAAGAGATCTGAAGGAAGTGACTCCAGCACCAATAGCTCGTTGGTCACTCTGGAAACACTACATCAACTGGCCGCTTCCTATTTCATTGACAGGGACAGCACACTTCGGAGACTTCACCACATTCAAATTGCATCCACTGCCATTAAGGTACGAATGAGTTTACCTTAAAATGATGTCATACGGTGATTTTTCCTAGCTCTAAAATGCATCTCTGTATATTTTCATATATCACTGATTGAAATAATTATGTTCTTAAAAAAAAAAAAAAGGTTTCATTTCCATTTGTCACACTTTATGTAATAGACGTCGATGAAATCGTGGGTCTATAAATCTGTGACCGGATTTTTGGGTCAAGGTTTTGAATGCCCTAAGGTTAACTGAAATATACTTGGACTGTGTAAGAGTCTGGGTGCACAGATTCCCTCATAACGTATATGAGGATAAAACTTTGTTTTAATAACATTAGTTTATTTTGTGAATAGTCATACTTTATAGTATTTATTTAACAACATTGTGAGAAGGTGCCGCATTAGGCTCGAAATGATCTGTGACACAAAAGTCATTAAGAAGTCTTGGTTTTGGGAATATCTCTCCCTGATACTTGAACAATATATTAAGAAGTACAAGAATTTGGGTATAAGTTTCTGGAAGTCAAGATGCAGCATAGTCTAGAATTAGTAGGTATACTGTATGTGTTCACTAGAATCCTTTCCTTCTGACCATACTAAGGTTGACTTTGCCAAAACTGAGAGAAAATAAGAATAAGGAGCCTTTATTTTATTTTATTTTATTTTATTTTATTTTATTTATTTTTTTAAAGAGAGATAAACAGGCAGAGAGAGAGAGAGACAGACAGACAGTGGTTTCCAAAACATTAGGTTGTTTTTGACACATTTCTCTGGCAGTTTAAATCAACATGTTACCGTGTTTGGTCAACAGACATTGCCAAATAAAGAATCATCACAGTGTGATAGGGTGATCCCGCACTAAGTTAACAAGAGCAAAACAAAATATAAAGAGCATTTGAGGTTTCACCTGCAAGATTTCATAATCAATGTAAAAAGCAGTCATTAAATATATCATTCTATTGCTTTAAAATTTTAAAATTATTAGGTATGTTTTGTTTTATAAGTTAATCAAAAAAGCTAGTACTTAAGTATTTGGGGAATTCTAGGAAAAATGAGTCCAAGGAATATATTTTTGTAAGATGTTCAGGAGAGAATAAAATGTGTTACAGAAACATCTCTAGCTTACGGGTTACACAAATAATATTTCCTCTCTTCCATATTGTTAGTAGATGAATTTGGGAAAAAGACTTTTATAGATATAAATTATACAATTATAGTAGTCTAGTTCTGATTGTAGGACTTCTGTTATATTAGATAATCAAGCATATAAATAGCATTTATAGATAAAACTGTAGCCAGAGTGAATGTAGATATTTTGGTTAATTTAAAAAATATTGTAAGATAGGATATTGTTAGAGATATTTAGCTTGAGTTTGCTGAGGACAAAGAGACTTTTTAAGAAATCAATTTCGATGATACAGTAACTTAAAGTGTATTTTCTAATAGAAGACATCATTTTTCTAAGTATCTTTATTATATGGCTATTGACTTTTTTTTTTCTCAACACCAAGTAGAATTGTGCAATAGAGTTTTGTACTTTACTCAGTATGAAGTATGCTTTCACAGTTTATGTCAAAACTTAACAGAAGGTCACCAAGGACTTGGAATGGGACATGAGTCTGGAGAGGACTGGTCACAGGAACAGGATCTTGGGGACAAAAGGCATCAGCTAGTCTATAAGCACTAAACTACACAAGTTTGCATATTGCCCCTGAAGGTAGAGCTGGAGGCTATTGGCCGCCAGCCATAGGACTGGGCCTGGCTGGCTGCGTGGAGTTCCTCTAATGAGACATGAGGGACCCCTAGCTGCTGGAGAAGCCTGGAAGTCCCAAACTGGGACTTAGTGTTGCCCATCTTTAGCTGCCGGCTTGGGGTGGTTTTGGCTGATGGACCTCCTCCTCCCCGGAGGAGGAGCTCTATGCAAGAGCTTGGTACTGGACCCCAGCTCCATGGGTCTGGGAGGGCCTGGCAACCCCAGGTGGGATAAAGGGGTGTGTGTACTCCATCCACATGTGGAGTAGTTCAGGGTGGCTGGGGATTGGGAAAAAATGAAATGAGGTATGTGCCAATGATAACACCATGACTAAGAATAAAGTCACAGAATTATGTAGGGAGTACAGGGATGAGGTAGTGGGAAATGGGAAAGAGGGGAGGACCATCAGACTTTGCAGGATTTAATTAGGTCTGGATGGAGTTCTCTTCTGAGGCCGTTGTACTTTTAAGTGATTAGTGTTTTCTGGTGCGGGGTCAGCTGCTGTCTGGGTTACTGTAAAAGCTCTAAGGAGAGGCTCTTGAGGAGGTCTGCAGGTTCCTCCATGGCTTGCATAACTGTATGTGCCTGGGCGTTTTTCTGGGGAGAATATCTTTTATTTTCATTAGTTACCAAGTACGTCCCTACACAGATAAAAGATGTCTCTTCTCAATTATGACATTATAATTGCTTAGATGGAAGTTAACAGAATAGGAAGGTGAGAATGGGAATGGGATGAGAGTAGGGGGAATCTAAGGGCATCTAAGGGCATCAACTATTGAAATCCTTCATACTTGAACACATAGTTCACTGCAAAGTGCTTTGGGAGTACGTTTGAAATCAAGAGCTTAACCCCTTTACTAAATCCCTAAAGGTTTAGTGCAGTGTTTGTATATTCAGAATTTTCAACTAAAGGTAGCAAGATCCACAGTTTCTCTGATAAGGCAAAATGTTCTGGGTTTGAAGTGCTATGTAGTAGGCATTGCATTTCGCCCACAAATGTGTGAAGTTTTCTCTTGATTTATAGAATTCAGGAAACAGAGTATGGTTAAAAAAGAAAGTCAAGATCATTATCAGATAACAGCACAAATATAATTAAATCTGCAAAATCATGCCGGCTTTTATCATGCTAATTCTTGCAAAAACGCAAAAGAGCTGGACAAATAGTGTTAACTAGGAGCCAATTTTTAGAAAATGCGATAGAACAATTCGGTGTTTTTATCTCTTATAGTTATGAATATAAATATAGGCTGCAATTCATTAACATATCTGGAAATTCTAAAAAAAGAGGTTCAAACACCTATGTAGCCTAATTAACTGCCATATTATCCTAATTAACAGGATTTTTATCAAATATTCTTTCTCAATATTATTTTAATGCAATAACATGTCAAATACAATTTCTAGAATTGGCCATTTTCAGAAGATTCAATTCAATTGACTCAGGCTATCTAAAAGATTACATTACCACACTTTTTAGGTTTATTGTGAAATAGTCTAATAAATTTAATCTGAAGTGATTGGCAATGAAAATATATATTCTGAGAAAATGTGATCTATCACCTTATGTGTCATGTGCATTTTTTAAAACTTCCTTAATACTCTATATTCTAAAAATCAGGTTACATGCAGTGAATAAAATTAAATTTTTTATCAAATACTTAAAAATTTTACTTCATTTTTTAAAGATTTTTTAAAAGACTTTATTTATTTGACAGAAAAAGAGAGAGCACAAGTAGAAGAGCAGCAGAGGGAGAGGGAGAAGCAGACTTCTGCTGAGCAGGGAGCTTGTTGCAGAGATCAATCTCAGGACCCTGGGATCATGACCTGAGAGGGAGGTAGATGCTTCAGTAATAGAGCCATCCAGGCATCCCTTTATTTATTTTTTTTTTAAAGATTTTGTTTATTTATTTGAGAGAGAGAGAGAGAGAGAGAGCATGCACAAGCAGGAGGAGGAACAGAGGGAGGGGAAGAAGCAGGCTCCCTGCTGAGCAGGGAACCCACCATAGAACTCAATCCCAAACGCTGGGATCATGACCTGAGCCAAAGGCAGATGATATACTTAACCAACTGAGCTATCCCGCCCCCCCCAAATACTTAAAATTTTTAAAAGAATTCAGTTATTATTTTTTCAAAACAAGTACTGATGAATTTATTGTATTTCTGGCATTTTTCTTGTACAGAAAAAGAAAGGTGTTTAAAATTTTGGAGTACACAAAATTTTTCCAACAAATATGTTAAAATTACATTAAGGGTCAACATACCTGGTAAAAAAAAATCCGCTTAACTTATGTTTGGTGTCACTTAGTTTATGTAAGAGTGTTATAGGTGATGCTGAGAAGAGGCTCCCCAACTTTAGATCTACATTATTGAGATAATAAAAATCCATTAAATTAAAAATTTTAATGCTACTTATAAAAGGAGTTCTGATAATAACTTTCTAAGAGGCATTTTTGATATGTAAGTTATTTGTTCTTTGAGAAAAAAGTCAGTAAAACCTACAATTATTTTTAAAATTTTATTTCTATGTGTCCAAAGAACTTACTTTAAAAAGACATGGGATAAGAAAATTTACATGTAAACCATTCATAATAATTGAAGGTTTGATTTCATATGTTAATTTCATTTTCAGAAAGGGTTCCCTTAGTAAACTCTTTTAGGATTTTTAAAAAATTTTTTTAAATTAATATATAATATATTCTTTGCCCCAGGGATACAGGTCTATGAATCATCAGTCTGAGACAATTCACAGCACCCACCATAGCACATACCCTCCCCAATGTCCATAATCCAACCACCCTCTCCCCCTCCCACACCCCCTCCAGTCAACCCTCAGTTTGTTTTGTGAAATGAAGTGTCTCTTATGGTTTGTCTCCCTCCCTGACCCCATCTAGTTTCGTTTTTTCCTTCCCTCCCCCCCAAGAACCCCCACCCTGTCTCTCGAATTCCTCATATCAAAGAGATCATATGATAATTGTCTTTCTCTGATTGACTTACCTTGCTTAGCATAAACATTTTAACGCGTTCAAATTCAAGTGTCTTGGTACAATACTAATCATAAATTTAACTTAATACATTTAATAATTCTGACTTTTTTTTCAAACTCACAAAAGTATATCTGCAATTTTTTGTGTATATGTGTTTACTTGTTCCCAATATTTTTTAGCCTAAATGAATAATGTATTATTCCAAAATAATTAATATATATAAATTGAGTATCATAATAAATTCATAATTTTTAAATAATTGAGATTCATATTTTTAAATATTCAGAAATTTCATATTCTTGATAATAATTTTCTACATTTTGTTATAGGCTTTTTATTTCTTTGTGCTGAGCTTTCTCTACTTTTGACAAAGGCCTAATTTGATAGAAAGCAGCATCAGAATCTGTCTATTATGTTTTTGTTTTTAGTCAAAATAGCTGATACAGAGTGGCTACCTAATGGTAAATTAGAAAAATCAAATTAAACTTTACTATTTAGATTAAATCCTTTTATTTTTTTAATGTAATCCCAGTATAATCAACATACAGTGTTACATCAGTTTCAGGTGTACAATACATGATCCAATACTTCCGTACATTACCCAGTATATGTTACATCTTAATTATACAAATCAGGAAAAATATTAAAAGTTCCTTTTATGATATTTTTCTGCCTCTGTTTCCTTCTGCTCCACTTTTCCAGCTGAGTTACTAGTATAAGTTATTTCCCGTGCCAAAAGCTATAGTCCTTAAGTCCATCATACTATGTTTTATGCTCCCTTACATCTCAGTTGTCATATTATCTTTAATCAACACCCATTTGTGTTTATACTTCTTGTCATTAATTATTTATAATTATATATTCTGTGTCATAACTAAGTGCTGACCAAATTATCTCTTCCATTTACCAAAAAAAAGGAAAAATGAAAAAGCCTGAAAAACCTAAATTAATAGATGTATTTAATATTAAATAAAATTAAAAAATCACTAAATAGACTTGCTTCTAACAAAGATGGAAGAACAGAGACTGAGTGCACCTTCCTACCTAACAAGATATTTTTGAAAAGATTAAAAAATATGAAAACACTGATTTTAAGAAGAACTTAAAAGTTCTTCTCACTGAAGAACAGGCAAAGAAGGACAGTGATCCTTGAGGGGTGGGAACAACCAAGGTGAGCTCTATGACCACCGAGCTTATTGTCTTGAAAGAGTTTCCCTGTGGTGTAGGGAAAGAAAATCCTAGAAGAGACCAAAAGATTCCATAGGTTGAGGGAAAACCTCAGAGTTTAGTGAGACCTGGTGTTTTCTAGTTTGCTGGGTAGAATGCCAAAAAGGGCAAAGCAGCGTAGGAACAGAACCCCAGAGAACTGCAGAGAGTTGCCTTGGGTATTTAACAGAATACTTTTGCGTGTATACATATGAGAAAATTACCAGACACCCGGGAAGAAACCACAGTACAGGATTAGAGAACAGTATCTGGCACTCACACAGGGCCTAGAAAAGTGTTTTTATAAGCCAAAATAGAAACAATCATTTGTGGAGCACTGACAAAAGGCCTGCCTCAGTTATAAGGAATACAGGCACATCTGAAATAAATTGTGGGTTTGATCCCAGACCACTGCAGTAAAGTAAAGATCACAATAAAGAGAGTCAAATGAATTTTTTTGTTTCCAGTGAATATAGAATTTATGTTTACCTTATACTCTTATCTATTAAGTATGCAAATAGCATTGTGTCTAAAAAATATACATACCTTAATTGAAAAACACTTCATTACTAAAAATGCTAACCATTATCTGAGCTTTCAGGGAGTCATAGTTTTCTTGTTTGTGGAGGGTCTTGTTTTGATGTCGATGGCTGCTGCTGGATCAGGGTGATGATTGCTGAAGGATGAGGTGGCTGTGACAGTCTTTAATAATAAGGGAAAAACAAAGTTTACTTCACTGAATAACTTTTCCTTTCATTATTTCTCTGTAGCCTGTGATGCTGTTTGATAGCATTTTATCCACAATAGAATTTTCACGATTAGAGTCAGTCCTCTTAAACCCTGATGCTGCTCTGTCAACTAACTTTATATAATATTCTAAATCTTTATTGTCACTTCAGTAGTCTTCTCAGTATCTTCACTGGGAATAGATTCCACCTCAAAAAACCATAATCTTTGCTTATTCAAAACAATCAATTCTTTGACTGTTAAATTTTGGTCATGAGATTGTAATAATTCAGTCACATCTTCAGGTTTCACTTCTAATTCTAGTTTTCTCGGTATTTCCACCACATCTTACTTCTTCCACTGAAGTCTTAAACTCCTCAAAGTCATTGATGAGGGCTGACATCAATTTCTTCAAAACTCATGTTAGCATTGATATTGTGAACCCTTCTCATGAATCATGAGTGTTCTTAATGGCATTTAGAATGGTGATTCCTTTCCAGAAGTTTTCAACTTACTTTGTCCAGATGCATCAGAGGAATCACTATCTATGGCAATTATAGCCTTATGGAATGTATTTGTTAAATAATAAGACTTGAAAGTCAAAGTTACTCTTTGATCCAGAGAGTGCAGAATGGATGTTATGTTTGTGGACAAGAAAACACTAATTTTCTTTATGTCCATCAAAACTCTTGGGTGACCAGGTGCATAGTCACTGAGCAATAATATTTTGAAAAGATATTTTTTTTCCCAGTAGGTCAACAGTGGTTTTAAAATATTCAGTAAACCATGTTGCAAACAGATGTACTGTTGTCCAGACTTTGTTGTTCCATTTATAGAGCAAAGCAGAGTAGATTTAGCATAATTCTTAAGGGCCCTAGGATTTCCAGAATGGTAAATGAGTATTGGCTTCAACTAAAAGTCACCAGCTGCATCAGCTCCTAACAATAGAGTCAGCTGTCTTTTGAAGTTATGAAGTTGTGAAGCCTTTCTAACAATGAAAGGCCTAAAGAAAATATTCTGATACAAGGCTGTTCAACTCCATTGAAAATCTGATGTTTAGTGTATCCGCCTTTGATAATGACCTGAGTTAGATCTTCTGGACAGCTTATTGCAGCTTCTCCACCAGCACTTGCTGCTTCACCTTGTATTTATTATACGGATGGATTCTTTCTTTCTTTTTTCTTTTTTTTTTTTTATAGAATTTTATTTATTTCAAAGAGAGAGAGAGAGAGAGAGCACAAGCAGGAGGAGCAGCAGGTAGAGGGAGAAGCAGACTCCCTGCTGAGCAAGGAGCCCAGTGCAGAATTCTATCCCAGGACCTAGAATCATGACCTGAGCCAAAGGCAGACCCTAACCAACTGAGCCACCCAGGTGCCCCAGTGGCTTGTTTCCTTAAACCTCATGAACCAACCTCTACTAACTTTCACTTTTCTTCTTCAACTTCCTCAGTTCTCTCAACTTTCATAGATTTGTATGGACATACAACATACAACAGACTTAGGACCTTGCTCTGCATTAGGCTTTGGCTAAAGGAACTGTTGTCACTGATCCGACCTTCTATTTACACACTCAAACTTTCTCCTTATCAGCAGTAAAGCTATTTTGCTTTATCTACACCCCCCAACCAGCATTTGTGCGTTTATTTGAGTAGCACTTTTAATTTCCTCCAAGAGCATTTCCTTTGCTTCCCAGCTTGGCTGTTCGATGTAAGGGACCTAGATATCAGCTTATCTTGGCTTAGGGCATGCCTTTCTCACTAAGCTTAATCATTTCGAGCTTTTGATTTAAAGTGAGAGACATGCAATTCTTCCTTTCACTTGAGCACTAAGAGGTCACTGCAGCGTTATTAATTGGAGTCATTTCAATTTTGTTGTGTTTCAGGAAATGAGGAGGCCTGAGGAGAAGGGAGAGAGACAGGAAGGGCCAGTTGGTGGAACAAACAGAACACACGTATTTATTAATTAAGGTTGCAGTTTGTGTTTTCCCACCACCCAGATGGTTACAGTAGTAACATCAAAGATCACGGATCATGGAGCACCATAAAAAATATAATAATAATGCAAAAGTTTGAAATATTGCAAGAATAACCAGAATGTGGCACAGTGACACAAAGTGAGAAAAATGCTGTTGGAAAAACAGAATCAATATACTTGCCCAACAGGTGTTGCCACAAGCCTTCAATCTGTAAAAATTGTGCATCTGTGAAGCTCAATAAAGTGAAGCCAATAAACTGCAGTATACTTATAATTTTAGACAGTTTTTTTCTTGACCCTAACAGATTATAAAAATAAGATCCCAAATAATCAATCTGTTTTCAAGAACAACATTCCAGAACAAAGCTCAAGAATGTTTACAGGAATATAAACAAACATGTCCAACATGCAACAAAGTAAGATTCAAAATGTTAACAATTTAAAAGTTCCAGACAATGAAGAAGCAGAAAACGCAGACAATAATGGAGAGAGAATTCAGCCAACTAAAACTGACTTACAATGAACAAAGAGATTAGAATTAGCAGATAAGAATATTAAAATGTTTATTATAACTGCATTTTACATATACTAAAATAAAAGTAGAGACATGAAGGTATAAAAAGAACCAAATCAAACTTATTGAGATGAAGATTATAATCTTCAACATAAAAAATACACAGGATAAGATTAAAAACCTAAAACATGACATAAGATAAGATTTGTAAAATCGAGACACAGATACATAGAGTATACACAGCTACTCTCTAATGAAACACACAGAAAAAAAATGTGAAAAACAATAAACAGTAAGCTGTGAGACAATTTCATGCAGCTAAGAATATGTGTAATTAGAGTCTCAAAGGAAGACAAGGGTGAAGGGGGTGTGTATTAGGTACTGACTGCTGTGTAACAATACTGCTGTGTAACAAAACACAATATCAAATAAAACAATATCATCTCTCTTTTTTTTTTAAGATTTTATTTATTTCTTTGACAGACAGAGATCACAAGTAAGCAGAGAGTCAGGCAGAGAGAGTTGGGGAGGCAGGCTTCCTGCTGAGCAGAGAGCCTGACATGGGGTTCCATCCCAGGACCCTGAGATCATGACCTGAGCTGAAGGCAGAGACCTTAACCCACTGAGCCACTCAGGCACCCTCACAATATCATCTCTGATTTGAGGGGTGGGGCAGGTGTTGTCAATGACCCAGGTATGGATTAGTTGGTTTCTTCAATCAGGGTGTCCACCTGAGCTAGATTTTCATCTTATTCTCAACTTGGGGAGGATTCATTTCTAAGCTTACGTGGCCATGGACACCATTCAGTTCCTTGTCCGTGTGAGGATCTTAGTTGGCACTTGGTGGGAAGTGACATTCAATTATTTGCCAGTGAACCCATACCATATGGCAGCTTATAACTACTTAATTTGTTTATTCATGTTCAGCAAGGAAGAGAGTCATTATAAAATATTACGATGTTATGTAATGTAACTATGGGCATATAATTATATAATCACATACGTTCTATCACCTTTGCTGTATTCTGTGTTGAGAAACAAGTCACAGTTCCCATCCTTTACTCAATGGGAAAGGATTACGGAAGAATGTACACACCATAAGGGAGGGATTCTGGGAGCCACTTGAGAATCTGTCCACCATAGGCAAAATAAAAAAAATAAGTAAATATTTGAAGAATTAATGTTCAGTTTTCAAAGTTGATCAGTATTTAAAACGTATAGATCCAAGAAACTCAAGAGAAAGCAAACATGAGAAACCTCAAGAAAATGACGACTAAAACACTTCATAATCAAATTGTGCAGAACAAATATTAAAGAGAATATCTTAGCTTTCATTAGTTATCAGGAGAGTTCCTGCATGGATAAAGACAGCTACTCACATAAAGCTTACTAAGATGGTAAGTGCTTAGATGTAAGTTAACGAGGTATGAGGATCAGGTATAGGGGAACAATGCTAAGGATGACAGCATATTTCTTGGAAACAATGCAAGTGAGAAAACAGTGGACGTGTGATCTTTAAAATATTTTTTAGAATTCTGTTAAATTAGAGTTTATTTTTAAGGAAAAATGTCTCAAAAAAAAAGGAAAATATATTTACAGATGTATAAAATTTGCAAAAATTCTGGGGTGCCTGAGTGGCTCAATCTCTAAGTGTCCAACTCTTGGTTTTGGCTCAGGTCATAAACTCAGGGTCATGCGATCAAGCCCTGCACGGGGCTCCATGATCCCTGTAGAATCTGCTTGAGATTCTTTCTCTCTCTCCCTGCCCCTCCTGCGTGTTCTTTCATTCTCTCTAAAATGAATAAATAAATAAATAGTCTTTAAAAAAAAAATCTATAAGAATTTCCCCCGCAGACTTGAACTAAAGAAATGATGTTGGAAGTCTCTCAGTCAGGAAGGAAAATGATGCCAGTCAGAAATATGAGGTCTGCACAAGGAGTGAAGAAATATGGTAGGGGTACCAAGATGGGTAAGGCTGTCTTTAATTATTATTATTTAAGTCTCTTTAAAAAAGAATCATTTCCTTTAACAAAATTAAAATCAATGTGTTGTGAAGTTTCAGTGTATGTAGGAATAAATAGTAGCCTAACAGTATTATGAAACCAGAAGAGGAGGAATGAAAGTACATGCTTATGTGGCTTTATTGTTATCCATGAAATGGTGTAATATAATTTGAAGACAGATGATAAGAATGTATACTATGAATCTTAAGGCAACCACTAAAATCACAAAATAGAGCTGATAAAAAAATGACATAATAGAATTATTTAAACATTAATTCAATAGAAGTGAGAAAATTTTAAAAAATGAAAGGATAGATGGGAAAGATAGAAAACAAAAACCAAGTAACAGACTTTAAGTATATCGATAATCTCACAAAATAAAATAGCCTAGCCCCTCCTATCTCCATCATCACATCAGATTAAAAAGTAAATAAAATAAAATTTAAAGAATAAATAAAGGAAGATCCAACTTTACGTCACCTACAAGAAAATTACCTGGAATTTAAAAATGAGTTAAAAGTAAAATGATGCTAACCCTGGAGTGACTACTTTAATGTAAGAAAAATATGTATTAGAAAAGATATTACCGGAGACAAAATCATTTCATAATGAAAAACTAGTTAGTAATCCAGAGGTAACTATAATCCTAAACATTTATGCCCCTAGTAGCATAATTTCAAAATACATGAAACAATAAATTATAGGGGAGAAAAATGTAATAAGAAATCCATAATTATAGTCAAGGATTTTAACAGCCTTCTCTCAATCTTTGACAGAATAAGTAGAGAGAAAATGAGCAAGAGAATAATAGATTTAAACAATACTATCATTCAAGCCTTGTAAAGCATGTAGACAGTTATCTGGAAAATTCTCAAATATTGAAAAACTAAATAAGAGATTTCCCAATAACCCATAATTCAGAGAAAAAGTCAAAAATGGTATGAGGAATTATTTAGAGCTGAATAAAATAATGAAAATACAACATATCAAAATCAATCAAATATTGGTAAAAAAAAGTACTTAGGGGGCTATTTGCCAGAAACAATATTTTTATTAGGGGAAAAACGTGATAAAATAATGACCAAAAATTCCATACTAATCGAAAGATAAAGATGAGCAATTAAATCCAAAGTAATCAGAAGAGTGAAAAGAAAAATAATCAAAATAGGAATCAATAAAGTAGGAAACAGAAAATCAATAGGGAGGGGCACCTGGGTGGCTCAATTGGATGGGCCGCTGCCTTTGGCTCAGGTCATGATCTCAGGGTCCTGGAATCGAGTCCTGCATTGGGCTCCTTGCTCAGGGGGGAGCCTGTTTCTCTCTCTGCCTCTGCCTGCTGCTTTGCCCGCTTGTGCTCTCTCTCTCTCTCTGACAAATAAATAAGTAAAATCTTAAAAAAGAAAGAAAGAAAGAAAAGCAATAGGGAAAGAAATGAAACCAAATGCTGTTTTCTTTTTAATGTGTATCAATAAAACTGATTAACATTTAACCAGAATTATCAGGAAACAGAATAGTGAATAGACAAATTACCAATATCAGGAATAAGAGAGGTTACTGATTATCAGTGTAAATTATACTGATATTGATATAAATGTTAACAAGGACAGATCATAAACAACTTTGTGATTATAAATTT
Organism: Mustela nigripes; assembly: GCF_022355385.1. NCBI lineage: Eukaryota > Metazoa > Chordata > Mammalia > Carnivora > Mustelidae > Mustela > Mustela nigripes. Next base: position 49,391,728 of record NC_081566.1, read on the forward strand.
GAAAACTAGTGGACACATTCCTTGAAAGACACAAATTTCTAAAGTTCATTCAAGAATAAATACTTTGCCCCTAAATTTATTAAGCAAATGGATGTTTAGTTGAAAACATTTTCTGCAAAGAAAACTCCTGGCCAAAATTTCTTCACTATTGAATTCTAACAAATACTTTAAGGAAAAAGTAATAATATACACACCTTTTCCAGAACATTCAAGAGAGTTTAAAAAAAGATCTTTAAATTCACATTACTATGATATCAAAGCCACACAAAGTTACCATAAGGAAATAAAACTACCAATATCTTCCATTCTTTCAGAAATAAATATTTTTAAAATGTAAGCAATTTGAAACTAACAATATATCAAAAGGATTCTTCATCATGACTACTTGGGATTTATCCTAGAAATTTAAGGTGAATAACATTTAAAAATCAACCAATATGGGGTGCCTGGGTGGTTCAGTGGGTTAAAGCCTCTGCTTCAGCTCAGGTCATGATCCCAGGGTCCTGGGATACAGCCCCTCATAGGGCTCTCTGCTCAGCAGGGAGCCTGCTTTCCTTCCTCTCTCTGCCTGCCTCTCTGCCTACTTGTGATCTCTCTCTCTCTCAGTGTCAAAAAAAAAAAAAAAAAAAAAATTCAACCAATGTAATTTATCATATCAACAAGGTACATATAGAGATAGATGATGGATAGATAGACATATGACAGAATCTTCTCAAAAGATGAAGAAACATCTTTAGGAAAAATCTGACATAAGATTCTGATTAAAAAAACATACACACAACTCCTAGAAAACTGGAAAGAGAAAGGAACTTCCTCCACTTGATAAAAAGCCTATATGAAAAACCTTTATGTAGCTGAGATGATACTTAATGGTAAAAGAGTAAATACTTTAAAGAGAGTAAAAAGAGAGTAAAAAAGTAAGAAGAGTAAATACTCTCCTTAAGTTCAGGAACAAGGCGAGGATTTTGGCTATCACCCTGTATAGTGTAGTAGAATAATATAAACTTCCTGTTAATAATAATATGGAACATGCTAGTAGTAAATATTATAGTATAGGTTCCCACCAGTGCCATCAAGAAATAAAAATAAATCAAAATTCAGATTTTAAAAGATTTAAACTTTATTCACAGAAGACATGAGTTTCTGTAGAAAATCCAATGAATTTTTGTTTAATTACCAAACATTAAAAGGGGATATTAGTTATAGCATACATGATTAATTTATCAAACCAGGTATATTTCTATTTACTAGCAAAAATCAGAAGTTGAAATTAAAGGGCACCTGGGTGGCTCAGTTGGTTAAGCAACTGCCTTTGGCTTGGGTCACGATCCTGGAGGATAGGGATCAAATCCCCTGGGGACTCCATATTCAGTGGGCAGTTTCCCCTTTTGACCCTCCCCCACTCATGCTCTCTCTCATTCTCTCTCTCAAATAAATAAATAAATAAAATCTTTTAAAAAAAGAAGTTGAAATTATAATTGATAAAAGATTTAAAAGTCTTGTATACTGAAACAAACAAACACCCTTAAAAGCTAGTATTTAATTATTTTATTATTTTCATTATTTTACTTTAAGTACACACATACGCACAATACATGTATGTATACCCATACATATATGCATATATCCATCTCCCAAAGTGTCCTCTCTCTTTGTGTGTCTCTAGTTCTCAATCATACTATTGTCTTCTGCCCTCCATTTTTTGCTGATGAGTAGTTAGCCCTCATTACTGCAATTTTATCTTGAATGCAATGCTTCACTTTCTCTGGCAGATTTTAAGGTTTTCCTTTTAGTTTGGTCCTTCAAAAGATTGACTGTAATATGCCTTGATGTGTTTTTTTTCCCTCCTTTCAAGACTTCTCCTGTGAGGCTCTCAGGCTAGACTGTTTGATATTTTCCTTATAATCTTGTACTGATTCACATTACCATTCTTTTTTTTCTTTGCTCATCAGTCTGATTAAATTCTAATAGCTTTGAGTTTTGAGTTTATTCATTTTTTCCTTAATTGCATTGTCTAACGTAAAGCCAATCAAATAATTTGTTCATTTATGATATATTTTTCATTTCTACCATTTATATTTGTTTATTTTTTATAGTTTCTCTTCGTTGAAATTCTCTACTTGATTTTGTATATTGGGCCTAACTTTCCTACTAGCTATTTTAGCATCATCATTATTATTTTAAAATTCCTGTCTGGGGATTTCAATCTCTCATTCATATCTGAGTTTTTTCCGTTGACTTGCCTGTCTTGCCCATTGAGTTCACATTTCTTTCTTTGCACATTTTATTATTTACCATTGTGTATAAAAACAGAAAAGAACCACAAAAATATGGAAAGCATTAAAGTAAATATTATTTCCTGTGAAAATAAGCATACTTCTTCTATTAGGCTTCTATTACGTGTGGCTGAATCAGACTAATTTGGAATTGCACTTTTTTTGAAAACCTAGCTTAATCAACTTACATCTGGCTCTGAAGGAAGCATCAGTTCTTTGCATTTAGAAGAGCTTAAGTTCTGGTCAAGAGTGAGATTCAGAGGACCACATTTTTTTTCAACCCAACTACCAGGTTTTTGAGTCATGGGGAATTTTTATGCTCTAAGAAATAACTAGGAATCTCTTGGAACCCTGCAGAATTATCTTTGCACTCCAGTCTTGTCCTGGCTTTCTACTGGAAGGTGATTTTCCTCCTTGCTGTCCTGTCCCTGGCATTTAGAAATTCAATGCCTGGTACTTGGTCAAAGCTTAGAATACCTCAGAAATATCATTATCGGCTCTTCCCATTTTGCGCCCCGTACTTGGTGAAAAACAAAAGTAGCTTGGAGGGTTTCTCCCAGTTCTGTTGTTCTGCTCTGACTGTTGGCTGCCACAGCCTTATCCTTGGGGAAAGCCTGTGCGCTTTGGAGAGATTTCTCTCAGCTTTGCTGCTTTGCACCGGGTCACCCATATACCCTCCCGGTGTACTTAGTAAAGGCTCATGACCATTCCACTGGGTGGTGTCAGCCAGTTGGGGCTTTCTGGTATTTTAATCCATCAGATCACAAATATCACCGTTAAATACTTTTTTCCTCCTTACTTCTCTTTATCTTAACAGTTGCAGATTTATCCTCTTCCCGCTCTATTGCATCTGGTGATGACCGCAGCCATGTCTCCCTTTCCTCCCAGAAAGAGCTAATCCTTCTGGATTCAGTTCATTTATAGTATCCACTGTTCTTGAGTTAAACAAAAACTTTGAATTTGAGTTTATCTGACTTACTTTCACTGTTAGGTCGAGAATGATAGTCTCTTGTGATTTTCTACATCCTAAATACAATTGCAAGTCCTTTTAGCTTTTGCCATTTTGTCCTATTTCCCTCTGTCCCATGAGAAATAAATAAATAAATAAATAAATAAATAACACCATATTGTATTACATTAGCTTCTTTCTCATATAAGGTCATAGAGACTTTCTAGAGGTATTAAGACACTTCAATTTTTTAATATGGACTCCATTACCTTTCTGGAATTACTTCCTGGTGAAGTGCATGGGCTCCAGTATGATGTATCTTTCTTCCCCCTTAGAAACTTGAGAAGCAATTAAAAAGTACTTGAAGAAATCACCAAGACTGAAGTTAAAATATAAGCCTTATTTTAAGTCCTCATGTTAAAGAAGCTGTCACAACAGGCTTCCAAACTGTTCTCTGCCGATTAAACTTAAATAACTAGCACTTTCCCTTAAGGCAGAACCTGTTCCCATCAGCATAAACTGTGAAAAAAGAGACAAGATTATAACTTCTCTGGTGAATCTACCCAAGTGGTATTTCAGAAACAACATAGTTGAACTTGTACAATCCCACCCCTCGACACTCCTGATCAAGTATTCTTTTATCTTTCATAGGAGATATTGAATATTGGAGGGAGATTGACTATGAAAGGGCATCAGATTTACCCTAACAAAATTCTTTTTTTTTTCTAAAGATTTTATTCATTTATTTGAGAGAAAGATCACAAGTAGGCAGAGAGGCAGGCACAGAGAGGGGGAAGCAGGCTCCCCGCTGAGCAGAGAGCCTGACAAGGGGCTCTATCCCAGGACCCTGAGATCATGACCTGAGCCGAAGGCAGAGGCTTAACCCACTGAGCCACCCAGGTGCCCCACCCTAACAACATTCTTGTCAACGAAACATTCGACAAAGTAAAATACACTTCCTCCTTTAGCAACTTCTAGGACATCTTCCTTAGGTTAAATATGACCAGGGCCCGAAAGTTCTCAAAGTAATCCTTGAGATTATATAAAATGTGACCACTTTTCTTGTCATTATATTACCATCTAAATAAGTTTGTGTTATTACATAGTACATTATCCCCTCCATGAAAAACGATTAGATAAGCAATTAGTTGACATAAAAAACATAATAAATGTTGATTACAATCACCCTGCCTTCATCCAGGAAAACAAGGCTGTTTTGATTTTGGTTTTTTGTTTGTTTGTTTTGTTTTGTTTTGTTTCAATGTAACTATCAATGTTAGATCACTAAATTTATGCAAATCTTTTGTTGTCATTTAACCTTTATTTAGAGATTGGAGGCAAAAGTCAATAGCATTGTGTCAGAGGTCATGTCTTTCTAGTAGAACTCCAAACTGGTTTATTAGAAACAATGATCTGGAACAAAGACTCTCACAAGCAATACTTTAAATCAATAAACTCTTGAACTCTATTTCTTCCTACATATAAATTCAACTTATAGTTTCCAAAGGAATATAAAACGAGCAAATGTCAAGTGATACCACCAAGAAAGGGCTCGTTTATTTCACTAAGCCCATTTTGGCTGCCCACTATTCTGGTCACTATGCCAAATATCAGCAGAGAAACTAAAGATAAGCCTAAAACTTACCTGGAGGCTACATTTATTTGCGATACCTACATTCCCTGTCTCTTAGTTGCATTTGTATATGTGTATGTGTGTTCTCCCACGTGAATGTGTGTGTGTGTTTGGCAGTATTTATTAAGAGAGTTCTGAAATGCCGACTGAAACTCTCCTGGATCCCAGTTTCCTTGCAACCAACCAAACGAACCTGATCTACAAAAGTCCAACTGCCCTAGAAAACTGAAATAAACATCAGTGTGCACATGCGAATATTCCTCCAAAAATTAAAATACCTCTTATAAATAAGTACCAAAGGGGAAAAACCTTCAAGTCTAGTTCAAATATTTCGTTGAATGCACAAAGAAGACTTTGATTTTATTTCTTAAGTATTTTCGTTCTTTAAAGAGGAAATGAACGATATTAAAATATAGTTACAATCAACAAATAGAGACTATAAGCATTCCTTGAACTTCTTCCCAATTCAGTGCATTACGCCAAAAAGAGACAACTACATAATAATAGGTGGTATGATTTTGTGTAAATTTAGTGTTCATTTTAAAAACAACCTTACTGAGATATAATTCATATACCATATCACATATTTAAAGTGTCCAATTAATTGTTTTTTTAGTATATTCACAGATGTGTACAATCGTCACCACAGCGAAATTTAAAACATTTTCATCATCTTACGAAAAAAAAAAAAAAATTGAAACAACCAAGACCCTTTAGCTACAATCTCCCTCTGTTCTACCCACCCACACCCAGCTCTATCTAATTTCTATCTCTATAGAGTTTCCTATTCTGAGTTTTCATATGAATAATATCATGTAATATGTGGACTTTTGGGTCTGCCCATTTTCACATATCTTAATGTTTCCAAGCTTCATCCAAACTGTTGCATGAATCAACATTTTTCCCCTTTTATGGCTGAAATATGAAGAATATTTCATTCTATGGATCTAACACATACTTTATTCATTTATCTGTTGAGGGACATTTGAGTTGTTTCTACTTTTTGGCTGTTATGAATAATGCTGCTATCAGCATTTGTGTATAACTTTTCTTGTGGACACGTTTTCACTTCTCTTGGATATATATACCTAAAAGTGTAATTCCTGGGTCATGTGGTAACTCTGCTTAATTATTTGAGGAACTTACATACTGTTTCCAAAACTGCCACACAATTTTATGTTCCCCCTAAAACATCCAAGGACTCTGATTTCTCTATGACCTTGCCAACAATGGTTATGATCTTTGATCTACACATGCTAGTGGGTATGACATGGTATCTCAGTGGGGTTTTGTTTTGCATTTGACTAATGACATCACTGAACATTTTTCATATGTCTATTGGCCACTTGTGTATTTTCCTTATAGAAATATCTGTTCAGATCTTTCATTCATTTCCTAATTTGGATTTTGTCTTTTTTATCATTGAATTGTAACAGTTCTCTGTGTATTATAGATACAATTCTCTTATTGGATATATAAATAACAAATGTTTTCTCCTTTTCTGTGGGTGGCATTTTTACTTTCTTATGAACAACGAAAGTTTTTAATTTTGAGGAAGTCCAATTTATCTATTTTGTTTTCACTTGTTGCTTAAGCTTCTGATATTATATCTGAAATTCCTTTGCCAAATTCAAAGACTTAAAATTTATTCCTGTTTCCTGAAGGAAGAATCCAGTTTCATTCTTTAGCATGTGGTTTTCCAGTTGTCCTGGCATCAGTGTTTAAAAAGACTATTCTTTTCCCTATTTATTGTTTTTGTCATCCTTGTCAAAAATTAGTTGACTATAGATGTATGGATTTATTTCAAGACTTTCAATCCTATTTCATTAAACTTAATGTTTGTCCTTCTGTCAAAATCACAATGTTTTGATTACTATTGCTTTGTGGCAATTTTTGATATAAAGAAGCAGGGGTGCCCCTTTCATTCTTCTGGGTTCCTTATAATTCCATATGAATTTTAAAAGACACTTATCAATTTCTGCCAAAAACAAAATATTGTGAGATCCTGATAGGGGTTTCTTTGATGCTGTAGATTAGTTTGGGGTAATAATATCATGTGACCAATGTTAAGTTTTCTAGTATGTGCATATATGTACATTCCCATGATTTTTCATTTATTTTGACCTTTTAGTTTATCTCAAAAGCATTCTGTAGTTCTCAAATATAATTTTTGAACTTCATCTATTATATTTATTCCTAAAATTATTTTTTTCTTCTTGATGCTACCATGAATGGAATGTTTTTCTAATTTCACTTTTGGATTGTTCATAGAAAATGTATTTTCTGGGTTCTCCAAAGAAACAGAACCAGTTAGAGATTTCAGAGAGAGAGGGAGAGGATAGAGAGAGAAATAGATTATAAAGAATTGGTGGAATATGGAGACCGAGAGTGACGGTCGTTTTTGACCCTATAAGGTTTGTACTAGAACTGTCTTGGCAACCTTTCACATGGAGGGTGTGGCTATAAGCGCAATGCTGACTTTTGTTAATGGCTGTATAACAACCTAAAGGTCAAGGTGAGACCTAAAGGTCTCCTTAGGGAGAGTGCCTGTAGGCTATGTCATCCTTCAGTGGAGGATATTGACTGGTTTTGCTGACCACAGGGGCATTCCCAGGGATTCCTTTCACTGTTCTTGTCTAGCTGCTACCTAACAGTTCCGGTCAAAACCTGAAGTCCTGAGAACCAGGGGTCCAATGATGTATGCCTCAGTCAGTTCAAAGGTCCTGGAGCCAAGGAAGCTGATGATGTAATCCCAGTCTAAGTGCAAAAGACTTGTATACCAGCTTAGCAGCCAAGAAGAGACCAAATTCTTGCTTTCTCTTTTCTTTTTTTTTTCCCCCTATTCAGGCCCTCCGTGGACTCAAAGATGCATATTTTCACTGGGGAGAGCAACATTTGCTACCCACTCTACTCACTCAGATGATAATTTTATCTGAAGTCACACTAAACAGACAAACCCACAAAAAATGTTCAGGCATATATCTGTGCACCACACATCCCAATCAAAGTGACACACAAAATTAACCATTACAGCAAACGTACAGCAAATGTGGAGTTTTTAATTGATTTTGTTGAAACTTGGCTAAATTTATCTAATTAATTAGTTTCCTGCTAGTGGGTTTTATAGTATTTTTCATACACATCCTCTGCAAACAGAGATAACTTTACTTCTTCTTACCCAGTTGATAGGATTTTTATTTATTTTTCTAGCCTAATCATCCTAGCCCAGGACTTCTTATAATGATGGGTAGAGTTGGAACTCTGTTTTTTTCATGATTTAGACAAGAAAATATCCTTTCTTTCACCATTAAGTATGTTAACCAGTGAGTTTTTCATAGATGTTCTTAACATGTAGAAAAGTTCCTTTCAGTTCTCAGTTTGATGAGTGTTTTTATAATGAAAAGTTTATTTTTTCACATGTATTTTCCATGTTTATTGAGATAGTCATATGCTTTTTATTTTTATTCTACTGATATGGTATATTAAATTAATTGATTCAGATATTAAATCAAACTTGCATTCTTGGAATAAATTTCACTTGTCATGATGTATATTTCTTTTTTAATTCTGGGTTTGAGGTGCTGGTATCTTTTTGAGGATTTTTTACACCCATATTTATAGGAGGTATTAATCTATAGTTTCCTTGTGATGTCTATGGTTTTGATATCAGGCTAATACTGGCCTTATAAAAGGAGTTGAAAAGTTTTTCTTTCTCCTCTACCTTGTGGAAGAGTTTGTGAAAAATAGGTATTGATTATTCTTTAAATATTTGGTAGAATTCAATGGTGGAAGCATTCGGGCCTGAGCTTTTCTGGGTGGGTAGTTTTTCATTATTTATTATTTATAATTTATTTTCTTCACTTGTTATAGTTTTATTCAGATTGTCTATTTCTACTTGAGTTGGTTTTGGTAATTTGTGTTTCTCTAAGAATGTTTCCATTTCTCTGAATTGTCTAGCTTGATGCATAATTGTTCATAGTGATCCTCTACTATTTTTTTTTTCTTCTGTAAGATCAATGGTAATTTCTCCTTGTTTATTTTTGATTCTAGTTATTAAATTCTTCTCTCTTTTTATCTTGGCCGACCCAACTAAATGTATGTCAATTTTGTTGATTTTTTTTCCAACTTTTGATTTTATTGATTTTTCTTTATTGATTTTTAAATTATGTCACTTATCTTCCCTTCAATATTTATTATTTCATCCTTTAGTTTCATTTAAGTTCAGTTCTTCCTTTTTCTGTGTTTTCTTTCTTTTTTTCTTAAGTATTTATTTATTCATTTGAGGAGGGGGTTCAGGGGGAGAGGTAGAGAGAGAATATCAAGTGGACTCTGTGTAGAGCCAGAAGGGGGACTGATCTCATGACCCTGAGATTAAGACCTGGGCTTAAACTAAGAGTCTGGCCCTTAACCGACTGCACTACCCAGGTGCCCCATTTTCTTTCTTAATATATTCATTTACAGCTATAGATTTCTCATTGTCTTTTGCTGTAAATATTTTTTTTAAAGATTTTATTTGTTTATTTGGCAGAGAGAGACACAGCAAGAGAGGGAGCACAAGCCGGGGGAGTGGGAGAGGGAGAAGCAGGCTTTTCGCTGAGCAGGGAACTCGATGTGGGGCTCGATCCCATGATCCTGGGATCATGACCTGAGCCAAAGGCATCCACTTAACAACAGAGTCACCCAGGTGTCCCTTCTTTTTCTGTAAATATTTTTATTATGATGTGTCAACTTGTGGATTTGTGTTTATTTTACTCAGAGTTTGTTGATCTTCCTGGATGTGTAAGTTGTTTTTTAATAGACTTAAGAAGTTATTTCCATTATTTCTATGACCTTTTTTCTTTTTTTTCTCCCTGCTCTTTTTCCTCTTCTTTCCTTCTGGTGTTCCTAGAATGCATGTCCATACACTTAAAATGTCCCACATTTCTCTGACACTCTTTTTTTTTTTTTTTTTTAATTCTTTTTTTTCTCAGCTTACATTATCTTTATTAATTTTTTAAAAGATTTTATTTATTTATTTGAGAGAGAGACAATAAGGGAGTGAGCACAAGCAGGGAGAAGAGCGGGCAGAGGCAGAAGCATGCCCCCGATGAGCAAGGGCCGGATGTGGGACTCAATCCCAGGACTCTGCAATCATGACCTGAGCTGAAGGCAGACACTTAACCAACTGAGGGGCTCCCGTGTTCCTGCATATTCTTTTTCCATCTGTCTTCAGGTCTGCCATTTCGTACACCTGCCAGTTCAAATCTGTAGTTGAACCCTTCCAGTAACTCTTTTCAATTTTACTTATTGTGTGGTGTTTTAATTCTAGAATTTCCAAATGGTTGTTTAATAACTTCCATTTCTTGTTGAGTTTGTTTGATGTGACATCATCTTTATTTTTGTTATTCTTTTTTTCAGTTCTGTAGGATTTATAATGGCTATGTTGAAGTCTTTTCCTGTTAATTCTGACATCTGGTTTCTCTCACAAGCAATTTGTATTCCTGCTTCTTTTCCAGGATATAGGTCATACTTTCCTATTTTTATGCATGCCTCATAATTTTTTGTTGGCAAGTGGACTTTTTAAACAATATATGTGGCAACTCTAAGAACTATTTCTTATCATCTAAACATTTTTAAAATTTACCAATTTTGTTAGTGATGTAACCAATGTAAATTATTTACCAATGTAAAAAATTTACCAATATAAATTATTCAATAATTATTATAAGAACTACTGAAAAAATCTACTAGCTTAAAATAAGATCTGAAAGAAAATAGTTTAAGTCCTTTATTTTATAATATATAAAAACAGATTCTTTCCCTCTGGTGACCAAACCTCAACATTTGATACCATTTTAGCTTCCAGCATTATCAAAGTGATAGGATTTAAGACATAGATTGGGAAAGAAATGTATTTCCAGAAAATTCCTAGATAATTTAAAAAACAGTCTCCTATTGCAGTTGCTGCTTTCTAAATCCTTTTATATTCACACAGTTCCCTATGAAACAGATTTGCTAAAAGTCAGATACAAAACATATTCCAGATATATAGACCACCACAGAAAAAAGAACTTGGATAACATTCATCACCTTCATAACTTTTCAACAACAGTAGTAAAACAACCTTTAGGAAAATAAGAAACAAGAAAGGAAAGAAGGAACAAAAGTGTCGATGCCTTTATAAAATATGCCCATGGTGAATATAGAGAATGTTTTTCATTAGCAATTAGAAACAAGTGGCAATTTATACTCTGTTAATTGAAATGTCAATTTTATTCATAATATGGAGAATAATTAGAAAACAGGTAGGATGTTTTCCAATTATAACACAATTTTAATTTAATAGACCTGCATGCACTGCTTGTTAGAGTTGTACAAGACTAGATATCAAGCAACAGGGTAAAAATAAAGATGAAGTCAAAATGGGAGGGTGGACTCAGGGAGATCATAATTTGTGGAACAATGTAACTAACCAACCATTAGAAGCTTTTTTGATTTTTGACAACCCCCAATTCCAGACTAAAAGGCAAGTAGTCACAAATTTCTTCAGAAGCATAGTGGCCTTGGGAAGTATGCAAAAACCTGGTTAGGATTTTTTCTGTTGTCGTTTCAAGTTTTTATTTAAATTTTAACTAGTGAAAATACAGCATTAGTTTCAGGTGTAGAATTCAGTGCTTCATCTCTTCATACAATAACCAGTGCTTGTCACAAGTGGCCTCCTCAATGCTCATCACCATTTTAACCTGTCTCCCCACTTACTTCCCCTCCAGCAGCCCTCAGTTTGTTCTCTATAGTTAAGAGTCTGTTTTATGGTTTGCCTTTCTCTCTCCCCATGTTCATCTGTCTTGTTTTTTTTTAATTCTACATGAGTGAAATCATGTGGTATTTGTCTTTCTCTGACTGACGCATTTCACTTTGCATAAAACTCTCTAGCTCCATCCACGTGCTTGAAATAACAAATTTCATTCTTTTTTGTGGCCTAGTAATATTCTTTTGTACACACACACACACACACACACTCTCTCCTCGGTCAAGGGTTTATCCAGCACTACTATGGGCTATCCGGGCACATTTATTCTTTTTTCTTTGTTTGTATCAACTCTATTGAGATATGCTTCACATAAATTCTATCCTCCTGAACAGGGGAAAACACACACACACACACACACACACACACACACACACACACCAAGCACACATATATATGCATCTTCCTTTTCTTTTTTTTTAAATTTATTTATTTGACAGACAAGATCACAAATAGGCAGAGAGGCAGGCAGAGAGAGAGAGGAGGAAGCAGGCTTCCTGAGGAACAGAGAGCCCAATGTGGGACTCGATCCTAGGACCCTGGGATCATGACCTGAGATGAAGGCAGAGGCTTTAACCCACTGAGCCACCCAGGCACCCCATATACCGCATCTTCTTTATCCATTCATTAGTGGATGAACATCTGGACTCTTTCCATAATTTGGCTCTTGTTCGTAATGCTGATAAAAACATTGGGACACATGTATCCCTTCAAATGTGTATTTTTGTATCCTCTGGGTAAATATCTAGTTGTGCAATTGCTGGTTCATAGGGTAGTGCTATATTTAATTTTCTGGCCAGAAATTATTTTTGTTGGTTTGTCAGTTTCTTTTGCTCATGACCCACCAAGATTTCTATTAGTAAATACCTAGGGTTAAAGAACCAATCTCACTGCTCATAGTTTTGTTGTTTTGTTTTCCTTACTGGAATTTTCTCCTATACTGTCTAAAAATGTTTACATTTTACTCATGTCCCAAAGGTTTCCCTATTCAGTACCTTCCATTTAGTTGTTTAAAATATGTATATATTTGGGGTGCCTGGGTGAATCAGTCAGTTAACTCCTGATTTCTACTCAGGTCATGATCTCATGGAATGTGAGATACAGACCATCTGCTTGAGATTCTCTCTCTCTCTCTCCTTTTACCCCTCCCCACCACGCACCCTCTCTCTGTCTCTCTCTAAATATAAGTAAGTAAATCTTTTAAAAGATGTGTATATTCATTCATTAAGCCACTCAGTCACTCCTTAATTTGAATACTTCACAATGAATTCTAGGATCACAATACTTGAGTACAAATCCCAGTTGGTCATTAGTCATGACACCTGGAAAAATTGGACAGATTCACACATCCAGCTCCTGCCCAGTCAGGTTCACCATCTCTAAAGCAAGGACTGTATAGAACTGTTGTGAGGATCGAATGAGTTAATATTTGAAAAGCTCTTAAAACAATGTCTAGCATGGAAAAGTGCTATAAAGTCTGAGCTATAAGTATTTAACATATAGTTATTGAGCACTTATTATATTCCCAGAGTAGCTTATTTATCTTCTGATCTCTCCACCTGGAGCTCAGTACAAGATAGGAGCTCAATAAATGCTAATTGGAATTAAATGAACCCAACTCAGCATGAGCAGAATTGATGATGTTGTAGCAATCAGAAACAGCAGCAACCCCAGAGTTTCACGTTGCTAAAATTAGGTGTGTGGTTGCAACGAGAGCATGGATGCTGAGGCAGCTTTGAAAAGTTTTGCAGGAATCCCCGACAGGCCTTTATCTTTCAACATCCTCATATTTCTCCTGCTTCTGAGAAACAGAATAACAGCTTTTCTAATAAGCAGGAAGAAAACTCAAAACCCTTTTTTGGAAGTGCTTATTTTTAATAAGAACCCACAGTGGCTCTTTTATTGTAATCCTGTGTCTTCCACTTTCCGTTCTCCAAATCATCAAGATCACAGCACCGCTCATGAGGAAATCTCATCGGTGTAACTAACTGTAAAACTCTTTGGCAGAAACTCCTGCCACACTAAGCCTGGAACACGTGCAGCCTTATACACGGTGACACTCAACAAATATTTGTTTTCTTGAATTTGTGAAATACCAGCTGCCAGTACTAAAGATGGTTAGAAAGCAAAAATTGTCTCCTGAAACCATGCACAGATGGGCGATCTGTTGAATCTGTTTCATGGTGAATCTGACAACCCTTCTGTAGGGACAATTGTGTTCTCTCATGGGATGGATATGAATTCAATGTTTTTGTTAATTATCTTTTTATTAATCATTAGTATCTGGATGCAAAGAAAAATGGGATTCTTTTTCTTAGCTTTGAGAACAGCTCTGAAAGGTATAGTAAGAATTTGTTGGAATCTATGAGTTTATGAGCTAGCTGGGATTGGGTGGTTTGTTTTATGTTTAACTAGGAATTTGTTTTTTAGAAGAATTTTAGGTTTCAATAAAATAAAGGGGAAATCAGAGATTTCTCATTTACTACCTGCAATCACACATGTATCACCTCTCCCATCACCAGTATCCTCCGTCAGAGTGATAATTTTGTTATAGTTGATTGGAACAGACACTGACACATCATCATGACCAAAGTCCAGAGTTTACCTTATAGTTTGTTCTTATGTCATGCATTCTATGGATTTGGATATATGTGTGACAATATCTATCCATTGCTGTGGTATCACACAAAGTATTTTCACGGCTCTAAAAATTCTGTGTGTTTGGCCTGTTTACCTCTTCTCTCCTGCTCCCTACAACCACTGGCAACCACGAATCTTTTTAGTATTCTTATTTTTTTTTTAAGATACTGCTCAATAGCATATGGATTTAAATGATAGAAAAATAATTTTACATTTTCATCTCCCTTGTTGTTCTGGAATGGATGTATCTACCTGTCAATAGGCGAGAACCAGCTGTTGTAGGACATCGCATGCTTTTCTCAATTTCTTCTACTACATTTCTGGAGATAGAATTAAATATTTGAGAGAAATCCTGTCATCTACCTCTCTACTTATTGGAACATATTCCCCGTTTCTACATGTCACATAATGTCAGAAGAAGTCAGGAGAGCAGAGAGCAGTGACAAGCTCTGATTCCAGAGTCGCAGGCCCATAGGCTGGTGTCGTACTTCCTCCAGCTGCTGATTGAGTGATCTTGCTCCCACTAGCTGTCTTCTCTATCTATCAGTTTAATCATCTGTAAAAAGAGATAATAATAGAACTTATGTGATATGGTTGTCCTGAAGATTAAAAGAGTTAGTATCTTTAAGGTGCTTAGAATATTGCCTCACATATTTTAAGTGTTACATAAATGTGAATGCTATTAATTATGCTTAGGAAACAGGTAAACAAAGGGCTCAGAAACAAGCTCTAGTAGAGAAAAGAATAATTTGAAAAGGAGGAGAAATAAGTCAGAATTTCATTCATCCTTACAAAAGAAATTTGTTGGTAAAGAGAGAACCAAAATCAAAGGGTAGAAAAGAGATTACCTAATAGAACTAAGATACAATACAAGAATCCATTTATTGAAATTTAAGAACACTCATTGAACCCGAGATGAAGGCTGGGTTCTGTTGGATTTATGTATTTTCACCTACTATCACTACAAGGCTGTTTGGAAAAGAGGTTTTAGAATGTTCCAAAAATTTCTTTTAAAATGGTAGGGAATAAAAAGAATTTTAAGGATCCTAAACTTAAACAACTTTACCTTTAGGAGTGGCCAGATTCAATTTTGCTCAGGTTGTTATCATGAATTATGGAATATGGGATTATTAGGTCTAGATGTTCTTGACTTGGTGTTTATCTTTTTAAAAAAGCACAAGTTTTTCATGCCTGAAGAAGACAAAAGAAAGCTTGAGCCCCTCTCTTAAAAAATAACAATTTTTAACTGGCTGGGAAAATAAGCAAAAATCTAGGGAAGTTCGTCTGCAAAAACAAAGACAAAAAAACAGAAAACACCTTATATTAACAAACATTTATGGTTTTATATAAAAGTATATGGTATAGAGTATGGAATAAGGGAATATATGACCTCTATACCAGTTATTCTCAGTTTAATTCAGTACAGGAAGGGCATTGCTAATAAATAACTGTGCCTTTGAAATAAGTTTTTATTAATGAGCTATTAGGATATAAGAAATTATGTCAAAGAACTTTTGCTTTACATATTTCATATTTCATCAAACATCAAGTCTATGTTGACAGCTCCTAAAAATGCACTTGCATTCTCCTCCTCAAACTCATTTCCCTCCCATGTTCTCAATAACGTGAAGTGTTTTCCTCTGTTTATCATGTTGTCACCAAATTCTATATGGTCATAAATAAACTCTCTCTATATGCCGTTCTCTCCATGTTCTCTCTATCTAATGAGTCAATGGGTTCTGCAGATGTTTCTGGTTCCCACCCCTTCCTTTTTCCATTCCGGAAAGGAACCATTGTGAAGCTTTTTAGTTACTTCTCCTTGATTTCATTATATTACCTTTCTAATGAAGCTTGTATGTCATCTCAAGATAAATCCTTTACAATACTCTCTTGACTTTCTTTACAATACTTTCTTTATAATACTACTACAAAGTTGCTTAGAGGGCTTCTTATTGCCTATTACATCTAATGCTCCACAGATAATAGTTTTTAGTTTTTAATGTTGCAATGCTTGTCCCTTCCCTGTTTGTTCATTTAATCACTGACTTGTGTACATTGATATAAAGGACAGGATTAACAATAGGTGGATATTGCAAAGGCAGTGAATAGAGATCCAAAACCATCTCTCAGTAAGTTGGAGTTTAAATGAATGTAAAAATATGACATTGATATAAATGTAAAGTTGAAAAATGGTATTATATATTTTTTTCTTTAACATTCCAAACAGTCAATATATAATAGCATATTATATAACATATTATATTATAATAATTTTATTATATTCTTCCATCTTAAAATTGAAACACTTTTGCTCAGGGCATTAATTAAGACTTAGCCAGGCTTAAAAAGTAATTTGTGATGTGATATATAATACACATTTATTTTGTGCAACTTGATAGTAGATATTTTTCCCATCACACTGCTTAAAGAGGAGCTAAAAGTTTAAGTGATCAAAACTCACTAGAGGATGTGCTGGGCATAGAATTCATATTTCAGATTGCTGCCTTTCCCTCCAGCTGGATTGTAAAAGGTTGAGGTTAAATTACTTTTACATTTTAAAGTGCACTTTAAAGTGCATTAGCTTCCTAACATTTCTGCCCTGAAATACTACACTAATTTGATATTTGTCCTATATCCTTTTTTTTTATCTAATCTAGATAGAAATCCGAGTTGACCTTAATTGTATTTTCTTTACTTTTAAACTATAGTCCTTTATTAGCAATTTTTGAATCATAAATGGAAGATTTTGTCATCTTAAAAATTATTTTATTTTAAATTTAGAAGTTTCTTTGAGAAATATAATAATACTGTCAAGTTTAAAATATATAGCATTATTCATTTGTGACTTACGTAAGTAGAAAAGGTTGGAGACTATTTTAGTTAGGTGCATGAAAAATGTACTCTCACCTTCACATAACTCAAGAATGGCTAAAGCAATTTAGTTCAAACTCTCAAACAAGTTCACCTTTGGTCCAAGTTAAAGTTTGAAAAATCTCATCTAAAATGAAATCATGCCCGGAGAAAATTATGACCTAGATAAAAAATTAAAAATCATTCCTTTTTAAAACTTGTTATGTACAATTTTTACTAAATTAAAAACAATTCACCTTTCTTTCTGCTTATTTAGATGGAAATCAGTTGTTAGTTTTTACATTTGAAGCATCTAATAGTTAAGTTAGATTTTTACTTACATAATATTAGCAAAAACATTTCATTACTCTTCATTGAATTAATAAAATTGGAAACTAAAGCAAAATGTACACATATTATGTGATCGTGTAATTGCTGGATATAATACAATGTTTAATGTCCTACACTAGAATAAGGTTGTCTAGAAGTTTACAAATTTACCCAATTAATTTGCTTATTTAGTGTATGTTTATTTAGTACCTATGATATACTCAGTACTGCTAGCTATTAGGCCTATATAAATGAAAATGACGTGATTTTTAGCCTTGAGATATTTAATCTGGTGAGGCAGATATCTAAACAGAGAAAGGCAATCTGGCAAAAATAAATTTACTTCAAGGACACTCATCGATTTTTATCTGAGAGAGCTGGTAAGAATGCTCAGAAATATTTAATCAGGATCTTGAAGGATAAATAGTAGAGTAGTAACATAGAAAGGAAAATCCAGGCAGGAAATAAAGGCTTTGAAATGTGAAAGAGTGAAGCATGCTAAACAAAATTATAAAAAGTGGAGAATTTCAGTGTATCTGAAGAATTTTGTGACTGATTTGTGAAAAACATTGTTTACTAAAGATATAAAGACATAAATTGATTTATTTTTCCCAATTCTTTACCATGCCTTTAGCTTTTCCCAGTTCTTTTTTTTTTTAATTTGGTAAATTTGTGTTACAATTTGTAAATTTAAGGTACACAGGATGTTACTTTGATCACATTTATATATTGTAATATGATTGCCTTTGAGGAAATATTTATCACATTACATTATTATAGTACTGTATTATCGACTATATTCATTATTTTGAACATTATATCTCTATGACTTATTTACCACTCATTACCAGTTTGTATCCTTAAACACCATCAATCTTATACTGACACTTCAGTTCCCCATTACCATTTTACTTTCTGTTTTTTTACAGGCTTGACTTTTTTAGATTCCACACGTAAGTGATAACATCTAACACTTGTCTTTTTCTGCCTGTCTTTTCTCACTCTAGCATAATGTGCTCAAGGTCCATCCATGTTCTTGAAAATGGCAAGATTTTGTCCTTTCTCATGGATGAATAACATTCCATTGTATGTAATACCACATATTTTTTTTTTTAATCCATTCATCATTGAGGGACACTTAAATTGTTTCCATATCTTGGTCATTTTGTATAATGTGGTAGTAAACATGGGTATACATATATCTCACTGAAATCCTGTTTTTATTTCCCTTGGGTATATATGAAGAAGAAGAATTATTGGATCATATGGTGGATTATTTTTTTAATTTTTTGAGGAACCTCCATTTAGTTTTCCATAGTGATTGGACTAATTTACATTTCCACCAACAGTGCAAAATATACTTTTCACCACATCCTTGCCAGCACCTATCAACTCTTTTCTTTTTTTTTTTTTTTTTTTTTTTTTTTTTTTTTTTTT
>NC_081566.1:49410729-49477441 GCF_022355385.1 Mustela nigripes
AGAGAGAGAGAGAGCGAAGCAGGCTCCCTGTCGAGCAGAGAGCCCGATGCGGGACTCGATCCCAGGACCCTGAGATCATGACCTGAGCCGAAGGCAGCGGCTTAACCCACTGAGCCACCCAGGCGCCCCAACTCTTTTCTTTTTAATGATAGCAGTTCTAACAGGAGTGAAGTGACATCTCATTGCAGTTTCGATTTTCATTTCCCTGATGACTAGTGATGCTGAACATCTTTTTATGTGCCTGTTTGTCATTTTGATGTTCTCTTGAGAAAAACCTCTATTTAGCTTATTTTTAAATCAAAGTGGGTTTTTTTTTGTTGTTGTTGTTGTTAAGTTTTTTAAAACTTCTTTATATATTTTGGATATTAACCCTTTATCCAATGTATGGCTTGCAAATATCATCTCACTGTTTCGTTTTGTTGATTGTTTCTTTTGCTGTGCAGAAGATTTTGCATTTGATGTAGTCCTATTTGTTGATTTCTGCTTTTGTGCTTTTGACATCATATCCAAAAGAATCACTGCCAAGACCAGTTATCAATGAGTTTCTTCCCTATATTTCCTTCTAGTAGTTATGTGGTATCAGGTCTTAGATCCATTTTGAGATAATTCTTGTGAGCAATGTGAAATAGGGGTCCATTTTTCTATGCTCTCTCTTATTTCATTGGTCTGTGTGTCTATTTATTTGCCAATATCATATTGTTTTTGAAATCAGAGTGTGATACTTCCAACTTTGGTTTGTTTTTGTTTTTTGTTTTCTCAGGATTATTTTGGCTATTCTGGGTCTCTTGTGGTTTCACACAAATTTCAGGTATTGCTTTTTCTGTTTCTGTGAAGAGGTTTTTTTTTTTTTGGTATTTTGATGGGGAGTGCATTGAATCTGTAGATGGCTTTGGGTATTATATGGCTGTTTTATGGCCTTGGGTAACAATGCTTATTCTTTGATCCATGAACACAGGATGTCTTTTCATTTGTTTGTGTTTTCTTCAGTTTCTTTCAACAAAGTTTTACACTTTACATGGTAGATACATTTCACTTCTTTGGTTACATTCATTCCCAAGTATTTCATTGCTTTTGATGCTTTGTGAATAGGATAGTTTGTTTGTTTGTTTTTTAAATTTCCTTTTCCGATGTTTCATTATTAGTGTAAAAGAATGCCACTGATTTCTGTGAGTTGATTTCATAACCTGCTACTTCACTGAAATTATCAATTCCATCAGGTAGTTTTGTATGTTTGTTTTGTTTTTGAGAGAAAGAGGGAGAGAGAGTGTGTGTGAACAGGGCAGGGAAGGGCAGAGGAAGAGGGAATCCCAAGCAGGCTGCATGCCTTATAGGGGTCTTGAGCCCACAACCCTGAGAACATGGCTCAAGCAGAAGTTGAGTCCATCACTTAACTGACTGAGTCACCCAGGCACCCCACCCCAGCAGTTTTTTATTGAAGCTTTGGGATTTTTTTCTATATATAAGGTCATATTTTTGGCAAATAGTGAAATTTTTACTTCTTATTTCCTGATTTGTATGCCATTTCTTTCTTTGACTTGCCTAATTGCTCTAGCTAGGACTTCCAATACTATATCGAATAGGAATGAGAAGGGTGAGCAACCCTTATCTTTTACCTGATCTCAGAGGAAGTCTTTTCAATTTTTCTCCACTGAGTATAATGTCAGAAGTGGATCTATTGTACATGACCTTTATTATGTTGAGGTATGCTCCTTCTATAACTAATCTATTAAGGGTTTTTATTTTGAAAGGATATTGTATTTTGTTAAATGCTTTCTGTGTGTGTGTCTATTGATATGATCATGTGATTTTATTTTATTTTATTTTAGTGATGTGATGAAGTACATTAATTGACTTTTGTGTGTATTACTTGAATCATCTTTGCATGCCAGGGATAAATCCCACTGGATCATAATTTAAGATTCTTTTGATCTGTTCTCGAAGTTTGTTTGCCAATATTTTGTTGAGAATTTTTGTTTCTATATTCATCAGGCATGTTGGTCTGTAGTGTTATTGTTGTTGTTGTTGTTTTTCTTGTGATATCCTTATCTGACTTTGGTATGAAGATAATGCCAGTTTCGTAGATTGAGTTTGGAATTGTTCCCTCTTCATCAATATTTTGGAAGAGTTTTGAGGAGGATTGATGTTAATTCTTCTTTAAATGTTCAGTGTAATTCACAAGTGAAACTCTCTGGTCCTGAAGTTTTCTTTGTTGTGGGAGATTTTAATTACTGACTCAATCTCTTGACTCGTCATTGGTCTATGCAGATTTTCTATTTTTTTTTTTTTCTGACTCAGTCTTGGTAGGTTGTTTTTATTTATGCAAATACATCCCTTTCTTCTAGGTATAAGATTTATTGGTGTACAATTGTTCATCGTAGTCTCATCATTATCTGTAATTGTGTAGTATCAGTTGTAATATCTTCTCTATCATTTTTATTTATTTGAAACTTCTCCCTTTTTTCCTAAGTGTAGTTAAAGGTTTGTCCACTTTGTTTCTATTTTCAAAGAAGCAGTTTTTAGTTCTGTTGATCTTTTCCGTTGTTTCTCAGATATTTATTTTGTTTATCTCTGCTCTGATTTTTATTATTTTCTTCTATTATATTTGGTTTTAATTTGTTCCTTTTTTCTAGTTCTTTAAAATGTAAAATTAGGTTATTTGGGGGTCTTTCTGATTTCTTAATATATGCATACATTTCTATAAGGTAGAAACCTTTCATAGAAGGTAGTTGGTATGATTTCTAATTTCTTTAATTTACTAAGATTAGTTTCATGGTCTATCATATGGTCTATCCTGGAGAATGTTTTAAATATACTTAAGAAGAATGTGTTTTTTGCTGCTGACGGATGGACTGTCCTATATATGTCTGTTAGGTCCATTTGTTATAAAGTGTGGCTCAATTGCTATAATGATTTTCTTTCTGGATGGTCTATCCGTTACTGATAAGGAGGTACAGAAACCCCTACTATTATTGTATCATTGTCTCTTTCTCTTTTAAGATCTGTTAGTATTTACTTAGTATATTTTGGAACTCTATATATTTGTGATTGTTTTATCTTCTTGATGTACTGACCACTTTATCATTATATAATTACCCTCTTTTTTTCTTTTTACCATTTTTGGCTTGAAGTCTACTTTTTCTGGTAAAAGCATGACTGTACGTGCTTTCTTTGCATGAAGTGTCATCTTCCACGCTTTCACTTTGAGTCCATGTTTTTCTTCAGAGTTGAAAAGAGTTTTCTGAAAGCAGCATATAGTTGGGTCTTGTTTTTTTAATCTGTCTGGCCACTTTTTGCTTTTTAACTGATGTGTTCATTCTGTTTACATTTAAGGTGATTGCTGATATATGCCATGTTATCTTTCTTTTTACTGCTGCCATGTTATCTTTCTTTTTTTCTAGTTGTTTTGTATCTCCATTTTTCTTTTCTCTAGTGTTAGTACCTTTAAAAGTTGGTGGTTTTCTATGATGATTTGCTCATTTTCTCCTTTTTTTTTTTGTTTTTGTTTTATGTCTTTGCTCTAGATTATTGTCTTGTGGTTTCCATGAACTTTGTAAAATACTTCATAGATAAAATGGTCCTCTTTCAGCAGATGATAACAACTTACCGTCATTTGCTCATGTGGTTTTTATCATTTTATTACTCCCCTTTTATATTTTTGTTGTCATAAATTTTCCCTTTTAATGCTGAGTTTGGTTACCAAGATGCAGTAGCTATATTTTTAATGCTTTTTTTTTTCCTTTTAACCTTATGCAATACGTAAGTGTTTAAAACTCTATTCTCAAAGAGTTACAATTTTCTAATTCTGTTAGCACCTCACTCAAAGTTTTGTGGACTTTTTTCTCTTCATTAGATCGAAGAGCTCCTTTCAACATTTCTTATAAGGTAGGCCTAGTAGTGGTGAACTCCCTTAGGTCTTGTTTGTCTGAGAAAAATTTTATTTTTCCTTTGTATCTGAAGGATAACTTTATTGGACAGAGAATTCATTGTTGGCAATTTTTAATCTTTAACATATTGAATATATCATTTTACTATCTCCTAGCCTGTACAGTTTCTGCTGTGGGTGTTCTTTTGTTAGTTGCTTTATTATTATTATTATTTTTTTTTTCTGGTTGCCTTTTAGATTCGTTCTTTATCACTGACTTTGGACAGCTTCAACTCTCAGAGAGGGTCTTCTTGCATTAAGATAGTAAGGTGATCTATTAACCTGCATAACTAGTTCTTTCTCAGTATTTGGGAAATTATCAGCTGTCATTTATTTAAATAGCCTGTCTGCCCGCTTTTCTTCTTTTCTATCTGTTATACCCATTATTCTTATTTTGGCTCTTCTAATGAAGTCTCATAACTCTCATGGTGTTTCTTCACTTTTAAAAATCTTAGTACTCAAGTTCCACTTGAATCCTTTCTAGATTCCCCTTTCCCAGACTGCCTATCCTCTTTTATTTCCAACCTACTCTATTACCATTTCTTTCTAATGTACTCT
This sequence comes from Mustela nigripes, assembly GCF_022355385.1. Taxonomy (NCBI): domain Eukaryota; kingdom Metazoa; phylum Chordata; class Mammalia; order Carnivora; family Mustelidae; genus Mustela; species Mustela nigripes. The sequence goes on from NC_081566.1 coordinate 49,415,210, forward strand.
TCATCTCATTTATGTGCTCAAATGATATCATCTTAATAGGTGTTTTAGTCATTAATTTTTTGCTGAAATATATTTTTCAAATTATACCTGAGAAGAAAGTTTTAATCTTGAGTATTGACAAAGGGAAGGTAAATACTAATGGAAGACAGAGATGCAACAGGATATTATAAACCAGAAATCAAACCAGGGAAATAAATAAATAAATAAATCAAAACTTGACTAACTCAGTAAGATTGAGGCAAAAGCAGAGAAAAAAGGAAAAGAAGAAAGCAATACTAACATAAAAAGGAAAAATTCAAATCAAGAATACCACTGTAAGGCAAATGTGAACCGATTGTATTTCCCCATTAAAATCAACAGAAAAGCAAATAAAACAAAAAGAGTGAATATTAAAAAGAGTAAGTTAATGCAATGTGTTAAGAATGTCAAGGCCTTCTTATATGGCAAGAGATAATGCAGATCTCCCATTGAAAACTGAAAATAACAAAGCGGCAAATGAAATTAAAAACAACACATTCTTTCATGATCCCAAAAGTTGACAAAAAAAGAAATTCTGAAACAATGGTGAAAAAGAAACCATGTAAGCACAGGACACTGTGATAGACTTTTGCCTTGATAGTATTTGCTGAATTGCATGGATCTGAGCTCTTTGGGATTTAGTCTAATGGGTAGAAATTACAAATGATAAAGTTCAAATACTGTCCAAGACAGGCTGTCTAGAAGGGATATTCTTATAAATTTAAGATTCAAAAAATCCACACTTAAACTGAAAATGTTTATTGGAAAACTAAATCAGTGATTTATCAAGAAAAACCTACATTATCATATCAATACAGGCTAAAAAGGCATACAATAAAGTTCAGCAGCCAATGCTACTAAAGCCTACAGGCAGCAAAAGAAAAAATCAACTAGATTTTATTAAAATCATTTGACTAAAGATCAAGTGAATTTGAAACCAGTGTTTCTCAACACCAGTAGCAACATGTTAAAATTCTCCAGATTGGGGTGCCTGGGTGTTAAAGCCTCTGCCTTCAGTTCAGGTCATGATCTCAGGGTCCTGGGATCTAGCCCTGCATCAGGCTCTCTGCTCAGTGGGGAGCCTGCTTCCCAGTCTCTTTCTCTGCCTACTTGTGATCTCTGTCTGTCAAATAAATAAATAAAATTTATAAAAAAAAATATTCTCTAGATAATTTAAAGAAATACTTAAAAGAATAAAAAAAAATACAATTCTCCAGATAGCTTTCTAAAAATCTCAGTGCCTCCCACGTTCCAGCTAGAGACAGAGGGGTGTCAAAATTTCTAAGGGTAGTGATATTTTAAAGTATCTCTGGTGATTTGAATGTGGAGTAGAAGTTGAAAATCAATATTCTAAATAAATAAATTACAAACCTAAATTTAATTAAATTGAAATCTGGGCAGTGGTATATATCTAAAATTTTTGTTGATGACATAAGCAGAGAGAGAGAGAGAGACGATAAAATATACAAATTTAATGAAGTATCTTGATGAAGATAAATATACAAAAAACAAGAATGTACCCAACACTAGTTATATGGAGGTAACTCCTTAAAGAATAGCTAAACTAATAAACAATTTTTTACATGTAAAGGTATTGATATATATGTATTAATTTTCTCAAAAATTTACACATATAAGTAAATTTCAATTAATGTTTCCTAGAGGGACTCAATGAGAATCAAAAAAAGAAAATAGACCATAGTAAGAAAAAAAGAAAATGAAAAGGAAAAGAATCAATTTGCTTCATCCTCCTCCTCCTCCATCTCCATTTAAAACAGGATGTGGAGTTAATCAAAGGGATTTAGAGGTCATTTCTTAAAATATCTCCTATATGTAAGAAAATTAAGACCAGTTGATTTTGGATTATTTTTTCAAGGAAAGGGAAGGACTAGATTTAGGACTAGAACTCAGGTTTCCCTATTTAGATTCTAAAGTTGAAGAAATGTTGATGGGGGAATACATGATTTGATAACAATATTTTTGTATATGATTCTCAGGACTAGAAACAAATGATTTTTTTTTAATTTGTTTAGTTCTACAAGATTAAAGAGGTAAAAACTTTAGAATAACTTGAATATCCTTATATTGACTTTGGGTCTTAAAATTATATCATAAAATATGACTCAGATATTTCCATATAACTCATCTTTTTTAATATTTGCTTACTTTAAATTCAATCTATATAAATTTTAAAGCAAATGCTGTTAATTAATTTGATCTAAATTTGAAGAGGCTGCTTAATTTTCTCTCTCTCTCTATATATATATATATAGATTGTCTTTCCTAGAAAATCTTACATGTTAAGTACTCACACATATCAAAGGCAATTCTTTTTTTTTTTTTTAAAGATTTTATTTATTTATTTGACAGAGAAAGATCACAAGTAGGCAGAAAGGCAGGTAGAGAGAGAGGGGGAAGCAGGCTCCCCGCTGAGCAGAGAGCCCACGTGGGGCTCAATCTCAGGACCCAGGATCATGACCTGAGCCGAAGGCAGAGGCTTTAACCTACTGAACCACCTAGGCGCCCCTCAAAGGCAGTTCTTATGTGCAGTTCTTCATCTCAGATCTGTCAACATGGATAAAATGCATCATTTTTGATAACTGGAAGCTTTGCCACATCATTTATGAAAACTGGACTAATATGAGGATTACACTTTGGAGTCTGCAGTTCCCTTTTCTATAACAAACACCTATATTTGTATTTGGATAGGATTTAAGTTTTTATTGAAGTAAATTTGATGTGTAATATCCTGTTATTCAGGAGTAAATTATAGTGATTCAATATTTTTATACATTACAAAATGATTCCCATGAGAAGTCTAGTTACCATCCATCATTGTAAAATGTTATTACAATGTTACTGACTATATTTCCTATGTTGTACATTACATTGTCATGACTTATTTATTTTATAATTGGAAATTTGTATTCCTTAATCTTTACTTATTTCACCTACCTCTCAACCCCTTCCACCTGTGGTGACTAACAGTTTGTTTCCTGTACCTATGAGTCTGTTTCTGTTTTGTTTTTGTTTTGTTTTTTAGATTTCACATAGAAGTGAAATCATATGGCATTTCTCTTTCTGTCTGATTTATTTCCTTTAACGTACGTCTATCCGTGTTGTCACACAGGGCAAGATTTCACTCTTTCCTATGGTTGAGTAATATTCCTATCCATCTATCTTTTTTTCTCTCTTTATCATCTATCTATCTACCTATATCTATTTTCTTTATCCATTCCACTCATTTGTGGATCAATACTTATTTTGCTTACATAACTGAGCTAGTGTAAACAGTACCACAGTGAATATAGATGTCCACATATCATTTCAAAGTGTTGTTTTCATTTTCTTTTGATAAATACTCAGAAGTGAAATTTCTGAAATATATAGTACTTTTTTTTTTTTTTGAGGACCCTCCATACTCTTCTCCATGGTGGCTGTTTGCATTTACATACCCACTGGCATGGGAATTTGCCAGATCCTCACCAACATTTGTTATTTTTGGTAATAGTCTATTTGACAGGTTTGAGGTGATATCTCATTGTGATTTTGATTTGCATTTCTATGATGATTAGTGATGTTGAGCATCTTTTAATGTGCTTGTTGGTCATTTGCATGGTTTCTTTTGAAAATATATATTTAATTTATGAGCACACAGCCTAACTAGGGGCTGGCTACCAAGACCCTGGGATCATGACCGAAGCCAAAGGCATACTTTTAACCAACTGAGGTGACTGCCCACTTTTAAATTGTTTTTTACATTAAGTTGTGTAAGTTCTTTTTTTTTTTTTTAACCCCTTATTGGATGTGTGATTTGCTGGTATCTTCTATTTAGTAAGTTGCTTTTCTTTTTGTTTTGTTTTCTTGATTGTTTTCTTCACTGTTTGAAAGTTTTTTTAGTTTAGTATAATCCCATTTGTTTATTTTAGCTTTTGCTGCCTTTGTCTGGGTTCAACAAAATTGTTAAGACCAATGTCAAGGAGTTACTGCCTATGATTTCTCTTGAGATTTTTATGGTTTCCAGTCTTATATATGTCTTTAATGAATTTAGGATTTATTTTCACATATGGAGTAAGGTGGTGGCCCATTTTTATTCTTTTGCATGAGGCTTTCCAATTTTCTCAACACAAAGAGCAAATCAAATTACTTAGAGATAAAATGGAAACACAGTTTTCAAAAAGGTATGGAACACAACACAAACAGTTCTAAGCAGGGAGTTTATTGTTAACACAGGCCTTCTCCAAAAGGAGACGTCACTACTGACATTGCAGAAATACATAGGATAAAAGATTAATACGAACATTATCCAATATGTTAACATATAGGATAATCTAGAAAAATGGGTAAATTACTAGAATGCACTACTTTCCAAGACTAAACACAAAGATACAAAGTTGAATAGACTAATTACAAGTATTGAAATTGATTCTGTAATTTAAAAAAACTCCCCTGAAACTAACATCCAAGACTGTAAGAGTCATAAGTAATGTTATAAAATCCATTTTTCCCTAAGTAATGCAGGTATTTTTATTTTTATATGTGGAGATATTTATACATTAAGCAAGTAACAAAGCTGTAAATAGAAACCAACTTCATAACTGCTATTTGGTTCCCTTTCTGGTAACCTAATTGTTTCATTTTCTCTGCTTGAAAATCTAGTGTCACCATATAATTAAGTGTAATATGGATGTTTATATTTTGAAATATATCACTTTTGAAATCTTAATGTTATTTTTCAATAGCCTAAACTATAATATGTCAGAAAACTTAAAAGCAAGTAGAGATGTCTGAGTAATCTAAGATTTTATAATTTTCATTCCTAAAGTCCATGTTAATTTTTTTTTTTTAATATGAAGAAATCCCCCATGTTTTCACTGAGAAACTATTCAGAAGCAGGGGTGTCTGAGTGGCCCAGTAGGTTAAGCCTCTGCCTTCAGCTCAGGTCATGATTTCAGAACCCTCATCAGGTTCTCTGCTCGGTGGGGAACCTGCTTCCCCCTGTCTCTCTGCCTGCCTCTCTGCCTCCTTGTGATTTCTCTCGCTCTGTCAAACAAAGAAATAAAATCTTAAAAAAAAAAAAAAGGGAAAAAAGGAAGAAACTTCAGAAACAGATCCACCTAGCCTCCTTATGTGACTTCTTCACTGATAAGTCTTGGAGATAGACTTTCAGGGAGACAGAAAGGACTGGTTGTAGGAGTCACAATAATTATATCAACAGATAAAAATAAAGTTATAATTGAGATGTAACTGTTGGATGCTCCCTCCCAACCTAAACAGCTGAAATTACATCTCAATAAAATATATCTGAAATAACAGCTCAGTCATTCTCAGCAGGCCCCGTGTAATGCATGGGCAAATACCTTTATAATCAATATATTATGAAGATAATATGTACATCAACTGAACCAAGAAAAGGTGAAATTATAATTGTTTTAAAGTGCAGAGTAGCTTATTTTTTTACTTTTAAAAATCTTCCATAGGACATAATTAGAACAAAACCTTTTTATAAAATGTAAAGTTAGTCAAAATTAGTTTGTTCGGAATGAATCCCTTTAAAAATTTTTCCCTAGCAGGGACATCTGGGTGGTTCAGTGGGTTAAAGTTTCTGCCTTCGGCTCAAGTTATGATCTCGGGGTCCTGGGGTCGAGCCCCACATCAAGCTCCACATCGAACCCTGCATCAAGTCCCACATCAGGCTCTCTGTTCAGCAGGGGGCCTGCTTCCTCCCCCCCACCCGCCGTCCCCGCCTGCCTCTCTGTCTACTTGTGATCTCTTTCTGTCAAATAAATAAATAAAATCTTAAAAAAAAAAATTCCCCTACCAATGTTAAATGAACATGAATGAAGAGGGATTTTCTTTTGTAATCTTTTGTAAGGAAGAAGGAAAACACATAAGTTGAGATTGTATACCCACTGAGGAATCTTTTTTTTTTTTTTTTTTTTAGCTTTCCTTTACTAGCTTGGTAGGTTTCAATGTCTACTGTGGCTAAGAATCTCCTGGTTGTATGGCTAAAGAGCCCCTCCAGAGATTCAAAGTTAATAGACTTGGTGTTTTATAAACATGGGTACATGTGGTCTTCAGACTACATCTGGGCAATCCTTGTTGCCAATAAAGCTCTATGAACTCCCAGAGGTACCATGGACATACAAAAATCCTTATGGAATTCTGATCTCTGAAACGAATAAATAGGAAGAAATAATATAATGGGGATTAAGATTTGGGGGGAAGTAATAAAAGAGAAAAACAAAAATTGCAGTGAGAGTTCACACTGGATTTTTATTTTTTTATTTTTATCCCAGGAAATACACAAACATATACTTTAAAAATGTTTAAGCTTTTTGTCATTTTCATTTTTGTTATGTTGCCATTCATTTTTTGTGATAAATAATTATATTAATTATAATCCCCAGGCCGTGTTTCAACCTTAAACAAACAAACAACAACAACAAAAAAAAGGTAGAGAGAGCAGCACTGTAGAGTGTGATTGCAGTATTGCTGAGCAATTTGTCCAATTTATTGCATTTTCTCCCCTTGGCTCTTAGAATTTTAATAATATGGATGTAATTCACGTGGATTATAAGATTCCTCTTTCTCATATAATTTTTGTTTCTTTGAAGTCCTTTTAGGGCTGACTTTTAGTGATAATCAGTTCCTAAAGAATTTGGGTTTATCCAAACTTTTTCTGTGTGAGCAAAGCCAATTATATTTTTGGGAAAAGAAAGAAAGGAAGAAAGAAATGACAGCAGAACTGTTTCTGTAATGGCCAGTTGAAACAAGCAATCCACTTCTGTCTTTCTAATTACTCCTGAGTCTGTTGAGTTTTAGCGTGGTGTGCTTATCAGTGCTCTCGGGCGCTTGTTTAATTGGGTGACAAATGGAAGAATATGACAGTTTCAGTATGAAAGTTAAGCTAGTCTGTGCATAGGCATTAGTTGTCCTATTATAAAAAAAGATAACTGAAGTCAGAGCTTTTGATATGCTTAAAGAATTCAGAAATATTTAACATTGCTGAAACTTCAAAAGGCTATAATAAAAAGTTTTATATTTTTAATCATACACAGTAAGAAATGTTTTAATAAGTAGTTCAGGATAGTAGTATTAAATAGGGAACTTTAGAGGAGTAATACAAAAATTTGGGGGAAGGTAGTTTTTAAAACAGCAGGAGCTGTAGGAAATGATACGGTACACTCTACTGACTCCTGAATTGAAAGAGAACAGAAAAAATAAAAATAATAAAATAGTTTGATTACATTTAAACACAAAAGAAGTCTATATCTAACAAGGAGTCTTGCTTCATATCCCAGTATGGCAGAACATTTGGTGGTTGGCATTTCGACAGTGACAGATTGTCCCAGGCTGTGCTTTGTGTGCACTGCTAGCCACAATGGACTGGCAGTACCCTTGATGCTGCTGCTATCATTCTCCAACATGGCGTTAGGTTCTTGTATTTCAGTACTTGCCATTTGCATCTGCACATTTTTTAGTTACTTTGTCAAAGGGAAGCAAAAGAGATAATTCAATTGATACATTTTTATATCATCTAGAGCATCTAGAATCTCTGCTTGACTGAGATTCCACATGAGTAGCAAATGGGCAGAATGGGTAGATTTACAAATATACTGATAAAATAAATTATAAAATGGAAATTAATGAAGGGGAAGGCTCTGTAGAGTGTAATTCTTTGATCACTCATCCTGGCAACAGATCTTGTTTGTAAACTTGGCATTTGCTCATGTGTAGGTCAGAGGAGATAACATCTTTGGTATGTTCAATCTAACTGCTTCTTTTCTTATTCCATCAAAGAGGAAACACGTAGAGGTGTATTTTGGAGTGGTTGGATCTAGAGATACAGAAAGGACTTGGAAAAGAAATAAGAAAAACCATAAGGAATTGTCCATGCATGTACTTCTGCAATTAGAGACGACTGTCACCCGGGGAGTCTATGCAGGCTGAGGACCCTATCCTCAGTGCACCTCTTTGTCATATTAAATTTAGCCTTTCCTGAAAATCCTAGTTTTGTATTTTTATTTTAAAAAGGATAGCTAACAACATTGTGGTTGAAAATGATTATAAAATACTAATAATTTTATATGATGATGTATTTGCAATAGCTTCCCCCTAAAAACATTGGATTCTGAACTTGGGTCTAGAAATAGTTGTGTTTTTTTTTTTCCTTTTCTTTTCTTTTCTTTTTTTTTTTTTTTAACCATTGTATTACAGAGTTGGTAGTCATTTGAAGTTGGTTCAGTAACTAAAAGGCAATGAGATTGCAATTCATAGAATAAACAAAGACTATAAAGTCATTTTTAAAAATTTCACTTCTGTTTGCTTTCATCTCAAAATAGATGTAACATATGAATGTCAACTTGGAATGAAAAAAATATATATATGTATATAAATTTTATATATATCTCAGCAGAAAAGAACCCATGGCCCTCTGATTCCTGAATTCCCTTGGATGTAATTTCTCTGGTCTGAGAAGGAGTGGTGTTAAGGTCCAAGGGGATAGTAACACCGGCATTGCCTGTCTAATGGCTTTCACCAGAAAGCAGGCAACATGCCATGGCCCTGAACCAGGTCGCAATCTGTTTGTTGTTTGTAACTGCCCTGTAGCAGTGAAACTGCACTTCGGGCTTTTTTTTTTTTTTTTTTTAAATATTGACTACATCAGACAACTCTATACCAACTGTAGTCTAATAACAATATTCCTCAGACTTCACATAATGAAGTATAAGATTACCATTTATGTAACATGATCAGTTAGAGCTATCACTAATGTAGCTTTTAGGAAAGTGTCAATTTTCTAAGTGCATATATAGGTAGTTAGGAACCTAATGGAAACCTTTTTTGATATATAGTTTCTTTCGATTGCTGTGATTTTTAACTCTGCGTTATTTAAGAAATAAATCAAAACAGCCTCTGTAGGAGTGAGCTTATGGATTTGGCACCTTCAAGACCAATCAAGTGCCACGTATTCAGATTCCATGGTAACCATGGTTTGAACACAAAGGAGTCCTGATGCTATTTGGCAACCTTGTTGTGACTAAATTGTATCCAGTTTACCTTACTCCACATCAAACTGAATAGACACTTTAAGAACCTGAGAAAATTCCTTTTTTCTAGCCTCAGGCGTAATTTTATATTTTAATGTGTACTCAAAAGACATACACAGTCTCTCTCAACAGTTTTAACCATGGGCACTTGTGTATGCTTTTGATGGAGGGTAATTTATGGAGTGTGAAAAAAATTGGTCAGTCATTATAGGCCTGCCTAGACTCATGGGGGCAAGTGTAAGTGAAAACTGTACAGAAGCAGATGCTCTCCAAGAGCAATTTTTTTTTTTTTTTTGAAGATCTGGTGTCAAAGTGGTGTATTATATGTACAGAGATCAGTCTTAAAGGATACAGAACACTGTTCAGAACAGCAAACATTCAACCCATGTAAGTCCTCACGTGTGACTTTAAGGTGATCTGGTAACATTAGGCCTATAGTTCACATTTCACATCTTCTGAATCGCAGAGCTTTGGAAAAAATCTTAAAAACCTACATAAATGGACACACTCCCCCCTCCCCGCCCCCCCGAGAAGTGCAAACACAAAGGCTGGTGTACTTTCACACTGCAGTCCTGCCATGGATGCAGAGGTGGGAGTCAAAGCCATCACGCTGTTCTATGGGCCGCCTTCACGAGAACAGGCCACATCCATGAGAGAGGCTTGGAACACACCCGAGACTCTGTTTTGTCCCTAAATAAAATGTGTGCCCTGTCTTTTATATTACTCTCTTCACACCTTAATAGTTTATTTCACATGCTATGTTTTGATCTACATTCCGTCTCATCCCTTTCATTTTACAAATTCAGAGTTCTATTGTTTATTTTGTACATGCTTTATGAATATACCTAACTTAATATTGTTTATAATCATACATTTTATCCTCATGCTTCAAGTATCGTTTCTTCTCCTGGAGAATAAACTCTAGATGGCTTTTAAAAATGCAATCCTATAAATGGATGATTCTAATATTTAGAAGTATGTTATTTATTGAAGTTATGGGGAATAGAATTAGGAGAAATAGTTTTCAGCAGAAAGTCATTTGCATTGATAAATAATTCAGCAATGGTGTTTGCTCCTTTATATTGAATCTGTATTTGATTCGTGTTTGTGCTTTTCATGTAAATATATGAGTCATCTAGGCATTGATTATATATCATGTACTATTTTAAACTTCTAGTAAATGGTTAGAGCAGGTTCAAGAAATATTGACAATGCCAAGTATATTTTAAATCATGGTATTAATGCGTGTAATGGACTAAGTGTAGTGTGTATTATTGTGTGAAGAAGCAATTAAATTTAGTATTGATATACCCACATATTTTTTCACTTGACAGAGCATTTTGTATATGAATTTATGCTTTTTCCACAAAACTTACTAAAAGTAATAAAGCAATTTTAAAAATAAAGGAAGTCCTTGCTTCTAGAATATCTTTATTCAATTATGGACATTTTATATGCTTTTTGTAATTAATAATACATTTGAAAATTCTTTCCTAACTAAACACTAAGCCCCAGAAATATTGCAACATGATAGAGAACTCAGACTACATTAAATTGCAGTTTGATGTTAAGTGTTCAGTAAAATGGTGAAATGAGAATGAATGACTGGTAGGAAAAAAAATTAATTATAAAAGTATCTTTAAACTCAGTATTCATATTTGAAAAAACAGAAATGAAACATGTATGTAATTGTTAATTATTATGTATAATTTATAATCAAGTATTATATAATGTCATATAATTAAATATCATAAATGATGAATATCATGATGGAATTACATATATTTAATTATAAAGTATATAATATATAAAACTTACATAGTTACATCTATAAAATTTTATATGTTTTAGTATCCTGTCATGATATAATTATCATACATTATTGGTTATAAAATATATATTATATCATATATAAATTTATATATACACACTTATATATATACACACATTATATATATATATATAAACACACATATATATATAAACACATTTAGTATTAGCACTTTCTAAAGGTTTTTGTTAGTTTGATAGCTTTAACCATATACAACTGTAAAAGATCCTATATTAGGACATGATAAAAATTAATCAACACTTGTATTTTACTATTTAAATGTCTAATGTAAAGTAATATAAGAATATGTGGGAAGTTATATTTCAAGTCATTCATACATTAATATTTAGAATAAAAAGTAATTCATTTGGCCTTTGGTCAAAGTTATTTTAACCAGCACCTTCCTGGCAGTATTTATTGGTCTTGAGAACAACCCAAGACACTATACCATTCTAACTGGCCTATACATCAATCCAGACCAGTTAAGTTGATATTTATTGTAACTCTGTTGCTAGAGAGAGGGAGAGAAAGGGAGATAGAGAAGGAATTAGATTGATCAAGGCAAGCAGAGCTTAAATAAAGCTTACATACAGAGCTTGGAAAGCCAGTATGACATTCAGAATGGGTATTTGATGAGTCAGGAGGTTTCAGACACAGTTCCAGCTCTAATTTTACTTACATGATACCGAGCTAGTTCCATGACTTCCCTGGGCTCCAGATACCTCCTTTGTGTAATGAGATGCTCAGGCTGGGTGATTCCTAAGACTCCCCATAGCTCTAAAACTTTATATACACTGGCCGTGCAGCATTTTCTTCAAGAGGATCTCAGAAAAATTTAATAAATCAATTTAAGTATTCTTTTGTTATTCCTAACAAAAAATAAGATAATAACCTACCAACTTAGCTCACAGTTATTGAATTCCTATCATGTGTCAAATACTGTGTGTAATTATGAATAAGGAATTTATAGTTAAGTAAGTAAATAATGTAAACAGAGAAGAGTAATTTTATAAATGCCATAATAAAACATGAAGAAAGCTTAGTGGTAAGATAAGGAATTATGATGTTAAAATATCATGAGAAGGATAATCTCCTAACTCTTAGTATATTTACTCCCTCAAATAATCTTCTACCCTTGAGAAATAGAGTTTTTTTATTGCTACTCATACACAAGCTTATGAAGAAAAAACTAATTGCTTTTTTTATAGAAGTGTGAAATAAGAGGGTTTTTTGAATTATGGGTACTCAACAAAATAAAAATAAAATAAGGATGCTGAAGTTGGTTCCTGTGGAAGATTGATTTATCATGTGTTTACCTTTTAGATTATAGAATAGTCATAACTGTGGCCTTGAAAGAAAACAAATAAATAATACCTTTTAAGATCATTAAAAAATGGATTGGATTGGATTTTTAAATAACTCTAGACATAACTTTGCAAGTGAATACACTGTACTGACCAATATTCTGTTGTTTCATATGCATAATCAATGGTGATAAAAGATTATTCATAAACTAGTTCAATATACTCTAATATAACTTTGAAGCAAATGATTTTTTTTTAGAAAGAAAGAAAAACAAAAATGTAAAGTACATGAAAATTTGACCTATGAATAAAAGATGGTCTTGAACAGCCGTTGCTCCTCGTTTCATATCTGGTAAACAGAAGTGGGTAAATATGTGATAGCAGCAGAGAAAAGCAGTTTTCACTTCATTCCTTGAGTTTCCAACATAAACATTTATTTATTTTGTCATTAAAAATGACACATTAGGACAAACAAGAATACTGATATTCCATATTTTTTCTTATCGCATGATCAATAAATAATTTATAGATGACAAGTCATTGTAATGGAGAATAAACACATTCTTGTCTTTTTGTGTGGTTTAAGAGGTAAGAAAATAAGAAAATAAGTAATAAAATAAGAGGTAATTGATTTCAGATAAAGTTTCTAGGTATATTACAGGTTTTTAAAAAAATGTGCATTCATAGATTTGCAATAACAGATACATTATTCATAGGATCTTGTATTTTATTGAATTGTTGATAAACAATAATCAGTTTAGTCAAAATGGTAAACTAATACTCTTTTTCATTTTGAAAAATGCCTAGACTAATATTAGGATCACAGAGTTATATAGGAGGGATGTGTATGCATAATTTTACAAACTATATATACATTTTCTTTTTCTTTTTTCACTCAACATGGATAAAAATTTTCTCATATAATCATACTTGTTTTGAGAGACTGCTTGATTGTCTTCTGTACTATAGATGAGAAAACTCCTTATTTTTACTCTAGTTGCTGTTTTTCGTGTCATTTTTGTATAATTGAACTCCCCATTTTTTCCTTTATCAATATTTCTAATTTAGTCTTGTCATGGTTTATTCATACTATATTGTGCTCTAATTGCATATTGATGTGATCTTGTACAAAATATCTATGTAGTCCTGGGGGCCTGGGTGGCTCAGTTGGTTAAGTGTCTGTCTGCCTCTGGCTCAAGTCATGATCCCAGGGTTCAGGGATCAAGCCCCACATCAGGTTCCCTGCTCAGAGGTGAGCCTTCCTCTCATTCTCCCTCTCCCTCTGCCGGCTCATGCAGGCATGCTTGCTCTCTTGTTCTTACTCTCAAAAAGAAATTTAATTAATTAACTAATTAATTAATTTTAAAAATCTTTAAAAAGATTCTACCTAGTTTCATTCACAGGTAAGTTTGATTTAGGATTTAGGATGGCTTAAAATTCAGTCTCCTCTTCTCTATCTACAAAGAAAAGTGTTCACATTCAGCACTGATAGAAAAAGTATTATTATCTTACAACCTTGATTGAGAGGTAGGGTATGAATAATTCCAATAAGTTTACCCAAGCTGAGGTGTTATTAGGCCTTTGATTTTTAATAGTAAACATTTACACATACCTTGCATTTACCTTCAAATAATTACTGTGGGTCAGACCCATGGTAAGCACTTTTCATAGCTTATCTCATTTTTATTTCCCAACCACACTAGGCTGAAAGAAAATTTTAACCATTCCATCCAGCAGAACCTTGAAACTTAAGTAGGTTCCTCTTTAGTACATGGTGGAGCTAAGATAGTGACCTAACATGTTTAATTCAGTCTATTTTCTTCAAATTATGTAACATTACTATGATTTCCAATACAAGTATTTCAATTATATAATACCAGAGTGTGAAGACAATGGAGTCTTCAAAAGTATTATTTTCATTTAGGTATGTGTTTCTAAATGTTTTTCTGTTTGTTTGTTCTTCTTTTGTCCCACTTTCCTCACTGCCTTAATATTTAAAAAAAAAGTTTTTTCTTCAGATAGTTTTTCTTCAACTAGTTCTTGCTGAATTATTTTCATAGCTCCAGTGCATTGTTGTGGCATTATGTCATCCTTAGAATATGTAAGACTGTAGGGAAATTTGATAGAAAATCATCAAGATTGTTTACTTCCAAGTGAATTCCTTATACCATTTTATTTAAATCTAAATAAACTTAAACCTATCCTATTTGTTAATATAATTACTTGCCAGTATCTTTTTGAATTAAGAAGGCTATGCATTTTTCTTTTACACTCTGCAAAATTCTCCAAATGTGAAAATATTAGGCAGTAGTTTAATGAAACAATACAGAAATAATACGAGAAAAGTAGAAAGGATCTTTTGCATTCTTTCTGATTATTTTTTAAGATTTTATTTGTTTGAGAGAGAGACAGAAAGAGCAACAGAGAGAGCAAGAGAGAGCATGACCTGGGAGGAGAGGGAAAAATAGGCTCCAAGGAGCTCTACCTGGGGCTCAATCTCAAGACTCTGGGATCATGACCTGAGCTGAAGGCAGACACTTAACTGACTGAGCCATCCAAAACCCTTCCTCTCCTATTTTTAACAATGTATTTGAGGGATGCCTGGGTGGCTCAGTGGATTAAAGCCTCTGCCTTCAGCTCAGGTCATGATCCCAGGGTCCTGGGATTGAGCCCCACATTGGGCTCTCTGCTCAGCGGGGAGCCTGCTTCCCCCTCTCTCTCTGCCTGCCTCTCTGCCTACTTGTGATCTCTGTCTGTCAAATAAATCAATAAAATCTAAAAAAAAAAATGTATTTGAAACAATTCACATAACTCAATTATAGAAGGAATATATATATTATAATAGTTATATATAACTATTATAATAACTATATAACTAATATAGCTATTATAATATATAATATATATGCATATAACTGGTGTGTTTTATATATAATATACTATAAAATATAATTATATATTATATATAATTATATATAATATAATATATAATATATAATATAACTGGTATGTTATATATATATAACACATTTTATATATATAATTATTTTATATTTTATAAATATATATATTTTATATATATACATATATACACACCAGTTATATTTTGAAGACAAATTTGTTCTTAAAAGATATTGAAGCTTCGATTTTACTCTTTTTTTTAAATTTTATTTTATTTTTTCAGTGTTCCAAAATTCATTGTTTATGCACCACATCCAGGGCTCCATGCAATACGTGCCCTCCTTAATACCCACCACCAGGCTCACAAAGCTTCTGTTCAAAACCCTCAATTTGTTTCTCAGAGTCCATAGTCTCTCGTGGTTCATCTCCCTCTCCAATTTCCCCCAGTTCACTTTGCCTTTCTTTCTCCTGATGTCCTCTATGTTGCTCCTTATGCCCCACAAGTAAGTGAAACTGTATGATATTTGACTCTCTCTGCTTGATTTATTTTACTCAACATAATCTCCTCCAGTCCCATCCATGTTGATACTAAAGTTGGGTATTCATCTTTTCTGATAGAGACGTAATACTCCTTATATATATGAACCATATCTTCTTTATCCATTCATCTGTTGTTGAAGGGCATCTTGGCTCTTTCCACAGTTTGGTGATTGTGGCCATTGCTGCTCTGAACATTAGGGTACATATGAACTTCTTTTCACCACATCTGTATCTTTGGGGTATATATCCACTAGTGCAATTGCTGGGTCATAAGGTAGGCCTATTTTAATTTCTTACAGAATTTCCACACTGTTTTCCAAAGTGGCTGCACCAACTTGCCTTCCCATCAACAGTGTAAAAGGGTTCCCCTTTCTCCACATCCTTTCTAACACTTGTGTTTCTTGTCTTGTTAATTTTGGCCATTTTGGTTAAGTCCTATCTTCCATGTTTGCAGACTCCACACCAGTCCCTCACTTCCCAGCCATTTAAGCACACACACTTTCCTCACAGTGCTCAAACCCAACCACAAACCACAACAACACCTCAGAAAGGGCATCATTTTGAGATCCTAAAGACAACATTCCTTTCCTTTCAACAATCTCCTTTCAATAGGGGAATAAAATAAAGAAATAAAAATGTTTTCTCATTTGATACATCAATTCTCAAAACACTGAATGCTGTCAGTGCTGGATAGTTGTTAGTCTTATTCATTTTTATGCTTATCTATTGACTGACTCTTCATTTCTTACGTTATATATGAAGACGCCTATATCAGATGTTCATCTATCTGCTAATGAACAAAAGTTGAACCAGTCTGTGGCACAACTAGGTAATTCATTTTTGGTAGAGTCAACATGTCTATTGAAACGTTTGTACAATGAATTGGCTTTTATTATTTTCTTTTCATATTTATTTTTCATTATTATTGAAAAAATACAAAATAAGTGTAGACTTATTTATTAGTGTTGACCCTAGTAAGGCATTATATATAGGGCATGCTAGATTTTTTATTATGTATTGTGAAAGGTGCCAGATTAATGCAATTATAGATATATAGGTATAGTCAAGCCTCTAAATATGTAAGACCATCATTTAAATCTTCTGCATTGATTCTCAGCAACACAGCAACAGTGTAACTGAAGGTCTGTCCTGAGATGGACTACTAACATTTATCCTCTTTCAAAAGTTAAGTGTTGGGGTGCCTGGGTGGCTCAGTGGGTTAAGCCTCTGCCTTCGGCCCAGGTCGTGATCCCAGAGTCCCGGGATCGAGCCCCGCATCGGGCTCTCTGCTCAGCAGGGAGCCTGCTTCCCCCTGCCTCTCTGCCTACTTCTGATCTCTGTCTGTCAAATAAATAAATTTAAAAAAATCTTAAAAAAAAAAAAAAAAAAAAAGTTAAGTGTTAGAAGATTACCTTCCGATTTCCAAGATTTTATGTCAATAAGTGTGTATCTAAAGTCAATTTTATTTTAAAAATTTTCTTAAAATTATAAATACTGGAGTTTGTTTATATTATTGTGGTGTGTGTGTGTATGTGTGTGTGTTGGTGGACAGTCGTTAAACTACATGATAGGACAACATGAAGATTTGAATTACCTTAAACCCTAAGTCTTTTCTTCAATGACTTTAATCTTCTTTTTATCCTTTTGTTAATAATCATTTATATTTAAATATCATTTATACATATACATATACATGTGTATTATATACATATAATATATAAATGATATTTTAACATATATATACATATATATGTATATATATATCAACATAAGAAATGATTTCCCTGAACAAAATAAGGGATGGTCAGTATCACCATGAAAGAACAGTCGTGGGGAGTATACAACATAGGTGTAGTGTTAGAGAAAAAGTATTTCTTTGCTCATGATAAACTGCATTTCCAACTCTTGCTATGTCCTCATAGTCAATATTCATTATTCTGAAAATCTTGGTATTAACACACTATGACAGAGTTGTCATAATACAAATTATATATTCACTTACTGCATCTCAGCTGACATATCTATCTTTTTGTCTTTGATTATTACCTATAAGTTTTTGACATCCAAGTGAGTAATCCCATCTTTGACATAACTTCTAAGAAATAGACCTGCACGGTCATTCCTTCTACTGGATGTTTCTAATGGAGAATGTTATTCCTTTGGGAGTTAGAATGCTCAAAACCAAGTTCTCTTACGAGCTCTCCACAGTGGAGCCTAGTAGCAACATATTTACTGTTATCACTTATGCTGGAAACCTCAATTGCCTTTCCCTCTCTCCATTGTGTATATTTTCAGTGTTTCATAATCTCACCAGATCTGTTTTTCATAGTCCATCTTCTGCAGATAAATCTTATTGTCACTGCTTCATTCAGGCCTTTATCATCTAGATAATGGCCTTAATGTCTTCCTTGTTTTGATTTTCCCCTTAATCTCTCACCTCCTCTTTCTCTTAATCAATGCCCATGGGCTTATACAAGAACCTAATATGTGAGGTGAATACTATAGTGAACAAAATAGGCAGTATTTCCTGTGCTCGAGGGGCTTGCATTCCAATGAGAAGTGTCAGGCAATCGTGATAAATGAGTAAATTATACAGCCTGTTAGAAGCTGATAACTACTGTGGAAAAAGTAGAACAAGGTAAGGAGGAACAGAAATAATGGTTGAAAGAGGGAAGTGTGGGGAGGTGTATTTATTTAAAATAGGTTAGTCCAGGGAGTCCTAAGAGAGTCACATTTAAACAAAGACTTGAAAGGTGTGAGAAACAGTGAGCTTAAAAATATTTTGAGGAAGAGCATTCCAGATACAGGGGGAGTACACAAGAAATTCTGTGTCAGAATGATAACAAACATGTTCAAGGAACAGCCAAGAGCCTGTGTGGTTGGGGCAAAGTAAACAAGGAAAAGAGGAGGGGGCATGAGTTCAGGGAAGTAACAGGGATAACTTGATAATGTGGCGTTATTTTAGTTCTAGAAGGGCTCTGACTTTTACATTCAGCAAGATGGAAGACCCTCGTGGAGTTGTGAATGCTGAAATTATCTGAATTATTTTTTGCAAACCATTCTGGTTGTTGAGTGGAGAGTATCTTTTTAAAATATAAGGATCATTACAATATTCACCCACTTTTTTTAAGTCATACTGAGAACAAACAAGTTTCCCATAACTGACCAGACTCCTCATCTTCTGATGCTATACATCCCAAGACACCCATTGGGAATATCAATCTGCAATATGTGATTCCATACTTAGGTGCTAAGCCTGAGCACAACAAACTACAGTTTCATAAAAATGGGAAAAAAATACAAGTGGGAGTCATTAAAGAGTACTTTCTGTAGATGTTTGAAAATGTGCTTCCTCCTGAGGAGAGATAAAATCAATTGTTCAAAGAGGAGAAATGAGAGATAAGGATGGAGGATGTTGTATGAGCCAAGGCATAGAATTAAGAATGTCCAGTTGGACAGCGATATATGCCAGTTGGGGGAAAAATGGGACAGAAGCCAAGCAGGAGAGTCTGGACTTTGATGGTACCATATAAGACAGGAAAATTATAGATTTTTAAGTAGAATAAAATAATAGAATCCATTTTTAGACAGTAGCCTGACAGATAGGTCTGATTTATTGAGGAGAAATGAACAAACAAAAAAACAATTCTCGTATGAGTCAAAACTTGCTCTCGATCTAAAGGAACATGCCCTTGTCATATCTTGGGTAAAATCAATGACCTTAGGTGAGTGATGCTTTTGACCAAAGAGGGCTTCTGTTATTTTCCCAGGAGATTTATGCCTGGCCAAAGGGAAGAAAATGGACTTGAAGACAAAGGGAATTATTTCTCTTCTCTGGGTTTCAGTGTGTGTATTGTTGGTATGATTCAGATCCTAGGCCTTTCAGTGATGTTTACCATCAGACGTATAATATCAGTGGGTGACAGCTACACTGAGCAAAAAGAACATGGTAAACTCTGATTTATATAATAAAGTGGATGTTTTGTTTGTCAGGTAACAGAAACACGGACTGGTCCTCTTGGCTGCAGTAACTATGACAACCTAGATTCTGTCAGTTCTGTTCTGGTTCAGAGTCCTGAGAATAAGATTCAGTTGCAAGGTATGTGGCTAAAAGTTCATTAACTCTCTATCAGTCTGGATAACAATTATCCAGTTGTGATCTCTTTCTTCTTCTTCATCTTTTTGTTATTGTTTTAAACAAGCTGTATATGCAGTACTATGTTGTTAAAATTCTCATAAAAGGCTAATTTCCTAATTTTTAAGGGATACTAACATTCTAGGAAATGTTAAGGAAATGTCAAAACTCACTTTACTTCTTCAAATAGGTAATTTATTTGAAAATGTATCCCGATAATATTTTTACTTCTATAGAAAAATCATTGTCTCAGTATGGAGCAGTTTTTCATAGGTCTGTCTGGGTTTTGACTTTTTCCTTAGATTCTAGTAAAAGTAACTATACTTGCGCACACTGTAGCATGAACTGTTGACATTTTAAATATAATCTAATATTTATAATCTAGAACTGTGCTTATCTTCTGATAGAAAAATTTGAGAATATATTAACAAAGTATTTATATTTCCATTACAAAGATGGATTATGTGATAATAATGATAAGTTACCTTTTTTTCTATTCCTATATTTTGTTAGAGAGTTCAATAGAGGATTTTTAAATAACTTGTAACAGATGTACAGATGTATATTGCCCACAAATAGGTTATTGGTGTGTGTACTTATTCATTACAAGTACAGAAGGTTATGAATACACATGTTTAAACATGTACTAGTTGAAGAAGTTCAGAGAAGTCTTTGATGACACCTTGTCTAAATTAAGGTGACTGATCAAAGGGATAACTTTGAGTTATTCTTCTCTACTCTACCTTTCTCTTGCTACCTTTTTTAATTGCATAAGTTAAAGCTACATTTACATTATTCAGTTTTACATAAGAAAGTTTAGAAGTTCTAGAAATTGTAGGCACCTGGGTGGTTCAGTGGGTTAAGCCTCTGCCTTCGGCTCAGGTCATATCTCAGGGTCCTGAGATCCAGCTCTGCATCAGGCTCTCTGCTCAGTTGGAAGCCTGCTCCTCACTCCCCGCCTGCCTCTCTGCCTTCTTGTGATGTCTGTCTGTCAAATAAATAAATAAATAAATAAAATCTTTTTAATTTATTTGACAGACAGAGATCACAAGAAGGCAAAGAGGCAGGCAGAGAGAGAGGGGGAAGCATGCTCTCTGCTGAGCAGAGAACCTGATGCGGGGCTAGATCCCAGGACCCTGAGTCCATGACCTGAGCTGAAGGCACAGGCAACCCACTGAGCTCCCCAGTGCCCCATAAAATCTTAAAAAAAAGAAAAAAAACAGTTCAGAAATTCTGACATTTTACCTCAACTTTTCAATTGGGAAAAATGTAACAGCTTTGAGTTATTTAAACTTATGGTAAATAATAAATGAATCTCAACTAGTTTGAATTGTATACTAATTACAAAGGAAATGCTTAAAAATTTAAAGTTTAAACGCCATCTAATTTCTCCTTATCAATCTTAGATTTAGAGTTATTGAAATATTTTTCTAATTTAAACAAATGCGGTCTACCAATATTACTTGTAATTCGCTATTGCTTACTCCTTTTTAAATGTATGGATCAACTTGTCCTCAGAATATGAAGTTTCATCAAAAAGGATAAAGACTATTTATATCAAAAAGACATTTGTTTAATTGATTTATTAAAATTTATTAACATGAATTTTTTAAATTTTTACTATTTGTGAAGCACTGTGCTTAGTTTTCAGAATATTATAGTATAAAAAAAACTCAATCTCTTCTATATGTTGAAAAAAATTAACACAGAAACAAGTGAAGCAACACTTTTCTTTTGAATAATTATTGTGTCTATTTTTTTTCAATATATGTGAGTAATGCAGTTATCTGTACATCTATTTTTTTTCTATTTTCTTGGCTTATAATTTCAATTGTCTATTACAAATTTTATAGTATCCTTTTGGTACAAAGACCTTTCCAAAATAATCTCAGGAAATCAATATCATACTCCTCAACTTCCCATGTGTTCTCTCTTAAACTTCATCTATATTTATAGTCTAAGTATTTATGTTGATTCACATTTTCAACCCTACTGTTAATAGCAGTCCTTCTCCACTTAGAAAAAAAAATGCAAAGCGTTAGATTCTGGATCAATATTACTGCGATACATGAAGAGTATAAAGGATTTTAGGTCACTATATGTGGCAGTTGGAAACACTGGAGTCCTAAAGTAGAATTTTATCAGAGCAAAGAAAGCATCAATAAGAATTATTAAAGGTAAAAGCATTAAGCAACAAATTCAGAACAAAACTCCTTGATTTAACTGTATTCGAATTAACATTCAGAAAGGAAATGTCAAAGAGATGCACATAATATGTTAATTCTGACTTAAAAAAAAATGAACTGAAATGTTTTTCTGGCAGTGAGTAGGCTTGATTTCCCTGTTTGTTTGACTTTGAGATCTGTTTTGCCAACTAGATTACAGACAGTTCAAAATTGAAAAAGTCATATCTATATCCCAAACTATTGATGACGATATATGTAATATATATGAAGAACTGTTAATCTTGAGAAAGTATTAGAAAACATGTTTTGGGATTAATCATGTTCCAATGTTTCCAATGCCTTATGAATTTAGCTTATCAAACAAGATACTTCTCAGTGAAAGGGTAAAGGAGTAATGAAAAGTCATTTATTGAGTCTTGGTAATAACTTCTTGGTAAAATTCCCAGAAACCGAGATGTGAATGATTCATGTGATTGAGTAACAAATACTTTTCCAGATCAGTTTGTTCCTAATGTTTTATTTCAACAAAATTGACAGAGGACTGGTTTATTATCAAATAGAAGATATAATGTCATTGTTAATGATAGGTCACTATTTTTGCTTATAAGAAAAATAGAATGATATTGTTCCATAAAACTATTTTGTTTCCTATTTTGTTTCTCTACTGATATATTGGAACAGATTTTCTTTTTTCTTCTTTTTTTGATATTCTTAATAGTTAATTATAAACTAGTTTCACAGGCCATAAGGAAGTAAAAGGACTATGTACAGCCTTACAGGAAACAGTCAGGGAGCTGAGGAGAGCCAAGAGGAGTCTAGGGCCCTGGTGGGTGCATTCCTGGGGGAGGGGACCCTGAAAGGGAAACCAGACAATCCTGTCAGTAACTAAAAACAAGAGCATAACAAACAAACAAGTCTGTGGTTATGTGGCTCTGTGGAATCTGGCCCATGCTTTTGTGTGGCTGCTTCCATAACTCTGTGGCCAAAGGTCAAAGAAGGCCTGCATCCCCCTGGGGCAGGGGCCACATCCTGAAGGGAGAATGTGTATTGGAGTTCCTTATCCAGTGGCAGTCCTCATTGGGGGATCCACCGGAGGCCTCATGTCAGGTGCTGGGCCTATCATGCCTGGAGTTGGCGACCCCTCAGCCCATAGATGGTGGAGGATCCCATCAGCCCATAGATGGCAGAGGATCTCCCCAGTCAGTTAACTCTTGGGTTGGGGTCCCTGAAATCCCAGCTGTGGCAACAATGGCAGTGGCTGCAGCCATACCTCTTCCTTGCAGGGCTATCACCAGTTGCGATAGCCCACCACTCCCTGGGACTGGCCCATAGAATTCTGCAGGGGCCTGGGGCATTGAAAGACTAGCGGGGATTCCTCTGCCAGCAGCTCTGCCAATCCTTGGGCTCCTGGCAGCTAGTAAGTGGCACTCAGGCAATGTCAAATTATCTTTGGGATTATCTCATTATCTTTGGGAGGAAGTTCCTCTATTGTCATTGAGACCAGGTCCTATCCCTGTAGCAACACCAGACCCCTGCCTCCATTTTCTTTTCTTTCTGCTTCTTTTGAGTTCTTTGGTTTGAACTCATTATAGTCACAGCGTTTCAAATTTATATGCTTGTTGAAAACCATGAAGGTGCAAAGCAGCATTGAAAAGCACGGGTCAGCCAGTCATTTTCTCTTTATTTTTTGTCTTGCTAGAATATATTTGTGTGATGCAAATTACAATTTTCTTGATGTCCCATCAATTGTATAAATTTCTTATATATTTATTCCCAAAATATTGATTTTTTCCCTCTTACCTCTTATTCTGGGGTTCTATTAAATATATTTTTAGATCTTTCAGTCATAACCTATATATATTTTATACTGTTTTCTGTATTTCATCTTCTTTTGCTCTCCTTTACTATTCTGTAGTCAATATTTTTTTCTGACATGTTCCAGTTTGCTTATTATTTCTTCAGCTCTTTCTAACTTGCTATTAAATCCATTGATTATTTCTTAACTCCAATTTATACATTTTTATTTGTGGCATTTCCATTATATCATCATTTATAATTTCCAGTGCCCTTCTTCATATGCTTCTTTTCACGAACATCTTAAGCTCAAAACTCAGCTTCCTTAAGCATAGTCTCAGCACCAAGCAGAACTTCTGCTAGTTACAGTCCTATTGGTATTTTTACTCTATTTTTCCTGTACATTAAAAAAAAAAAAAAAACCCTTGGAAAGCCTCCAGTTACTCTGACTTATCTACCAAGGCCATGGAAGTTATCTCTTTAAGTATCAGTATTGTCTATTTTACTGGTCTGGTTAAAAAATTCCAAGGTTTTGAGTGGTCTATCTTTTCTCCCCCGGAAAAAGCCTTTGTTATTTTTGGTGTGGTTTAGAGAATGCCAGTTTTCTTCTTTTGGAGATAAGGTATATAGATAGATATAGAAATAAACATAATGGTAAATATCTAGTTTTGTAATAAATAACAATCAGGTGTTGGCCAAATTTTTCCTTCTATGTTTAATTTTTTAACTGACCATTTTAAATATTCAGCTTTTTAATTAAATTTTCCTATGTATAAAGAAATACTGGAATTGAAACTATATATTCTTGAAATATAACAAATGTGAAACCAGTAGGTAATACTAAATATTAATTATATTGCCTTATCTTCATTTTTGACTTTTTTCTTAAGAGAAATAAACTTTAATAAAATTCTATCAGTAAGGCTATCTTAATACATGGCAAGGACATGACCTGTGAAACAAAAGAAATCTGTCCTTCCCTGTAGTTGGTCTTAGTGATCACTCCTGAACGATACAGTCATATAAGTTATGTGTTATTAATGACATGAGGTAAACATTACCATCAGCATTCTGTAACTCCTTTGCCAATGCCACAACTTATGGCATTATGATATCTATGTAAATGTGGGCTGATAGTCTGAAAGTAAAATGAAAATACTGAAAACTATTTGAAATCAAGTAGTGGGAAATAAATGCGTGTCTCTTTTTAAAGGTTTAGGAATGTAGGCTCTACCTACATTATGTGAAAATCACCAAATATTCTAAATAATTCCGTGAAAGAGCCAATCAGAAAGAGAAAGACAAATACCATAAGTGGAATTTAAAAAATAAAACAAATGAACAAAGGAAAAAAAAGAGAAAGAGAGAGACAAGCCAAGAAATAGACTGTTAATTATAGAGAACAAACGGATGGTTATTGGGGGGCGGGTTAAATAGGTGATAAGGATTAAAGACTTCACTTGTCTTGATGAGTACTGGGTGCTGTATGGATTTGTTGATTCACTGTATTATACACCTGAAACTAATATAACACTGTGTGCTAACTGAAAAACTTAAAAAAAAATGAAAGAAGAGAGAGAGGGAGAGAGAAGGAAGAAAGGAAGGATGGATGAACAATTAAATGAATTTTTAAAAATCAGATAATCTGAGGGTTTAAACATCTCTATAAATTCTGGGATTCTTGAAAGTACATGGAGTCATTATATGTTGAAAAGAATTACAAATATTTACAACTGTGTAGGCTTAGATAATTTTCTTTTTTTTTTCTTTTTTTTTTTGGCTTAGATAATTTTCAAATGATAGTTTTAAATCTATGATATATATTAAATTGTTGGCCTTTCTTTGAATATTTTAAATGTGTTGTGCTTTTTTTCTTCATTTTTTAAAAAAGTGTGTGTTTTTGTTTTGTTTTTTTTCTTTAAGGGCTACAAGTCCTCCTTCCAGACTATCTTCAAGAGCGTTTTGTACAAGCAGCGTTAAGCTACATTGCTTGCAATTCTGAGGGAGAGTTTATCTGCAAGGAAAATGATTGCTGGTGTCATTGTGGTCCCAAATTTCCAGAATGCAACTGCCCCTCCATGGACATTCAAGCCATGGAAGAGAATCTTCTTCGAATAACTGAGACCTGGAAAGTCTACAACAGTGACTTTGAGGAATCAGGTAAGAGAAGTTTTAATGTAACATTTAAACTTTGTCAAAATAATACTATATTGAAATGAATACTTTGTCTCTTTGGAAGAAAGTATGATTACATAATTGGAAAGCCTTTCATTTATTTTTTTATTATTCTTTCAAATAGACATCTATATCACTTCTATTACCAGAGATTCAGTATTTTTACTGAAGGCATATGTGGTACTTTGTGTATTACTAAGTACTATTTGTTACTAGAACCTCACCTGCTCTTGAGCTGAGTCATTTAGCAATGAAAGTCTTTGCCTTTCTCAATATAAGAGTTTATCATTTGATTTCTCTTGATATCTCTTTTCTAGTGGTCCCTGAGTTTCACTTGTGAGGAAAAATGCAGAGAGCATTTGTTCTATACCTTTTTACATTAACATGAATCTCATGAATGTGCAAGATCACTTAACTACTGATTTTTTTTAATCAAATTTAAATCAATTTTGATTTATGTTCATAGGTTTTGGTTTTTGTTATTTCTGAATTTCTTTGAGTGCATGTATGTGTTCTCAATGTTTTTTCTTACTGATTGCATAACCTATAATAGCTTTCATTTCATAAAACATTGAATTTTAATAAAAGATTAAGGATATCTCAATGTAAATTTTAAAATATTAATAAAAGTATACATAATACATGATTAAGTATGGTGAGTATAATTATATAGTATTTACTCAAAAGTGTTGGATTGACTTTCAAATGGGCAAAAGAGGTTTTTAACCACCAAGATGTCAGACTTATATGCTTGAGATTATAATTCTTTTGGTGATTAATTTAACAAAACATACTTAAAAAGTGATAAACAAAATTCAAAATCCATTCCTGAGAAAGGCCCCTAACAATTTAAACATGAAAGGGACATATTTCAACATAATAAAGACTATATATGACAAGTCTGCAGCTAACACCAGGTAAGAAGCAATGCAATTGATTGTTACAAAGCATCATCTTTTTGTTGAGAAGAACCAGCAAATTATAAAATAGAAAGGTAGGTAAATAAAAATAGGAAGGATTAATGAATTTACGATTTCTTAACATATATATTCATCAGAATAGTGCATAATAAATAATGCTTTTCAATTTTAGTAATGTTTCTATTTATATAAACAGGAAAAACTATCTAGAATCAAAGATCCTTATCTCCTTGAAATTGTTAGAACACCTAGAGAAATTCTTTTTCTAATTTTTGTATATATATATTTTTAAAAAAATTTTTAAAGCCTTTATTTAAATTAGTTAATATACAGTGTAATATTCGTTTCAGGTGCACAATATAGTCATTCAGCTCTTCCATACAACACCCATGCTCATCACAAAAAGGCCCTCCTGAATCCCCTTCACCTATTTATTCCCCCTACCCACTTCCCCTCTGGCAACCATCAGTTTGATTTTTTATAGTTAAGAGTCTGTTTCTTGGTTTGCCTCTCTTTCTTCCTTTTCCTCTTTTGTTTCTTAAATTCCACATGTGATTGCAATCTTATGGTATTGTCTTTCTATGACTGACATATTTTGGTTGACATATCCTTGTCATTCTAAATGACAAGATATCATTCTTTTTTATTACTGACTCACACACACACACACACACACACACACACACACCCCACATCTTCTTTATCCATTCATCAATTGATGGACACTGGTTGTTTCTATATCTTGGCTATTGTAGATAATGCTGCTATAAATATCAGGGTGCATGTATCCCTTTAAATTAGTATTTTTCTATTCTTCAGATAAACAACTAGTAGTTCAATTGCTGGATCATAGGGTAGTTCTATTTTCAACTCTTTGAGGAAACACCATACTCTTTTTCAGACTGGCTACACCAGTTTGCATTCCCATCAACAGTACAGTACAAAAAGCATCCAAATCAGCAAGGGAGAAGTAAAACTTTCACTATTTGCAGATGACATACTACTCTTCTTAGAAAATCTAGAAGACTTCACCAAAAAACTTCTAGAACTGATAAACAACTTCAGTAAAGTCACAGGGTATAAAATCAATCTACAGAAATCAGTTACATATTCTATACACCAATAATGAAGAAGGAGAAAGAGAAATTAAGGGACAAATCCCGTTTACAATTACACCAAAAACAATAATATGTCCAGGAATAAACCTAATGAATTTCTAATTTCAAATTTCTCTTTCTAGTATTCCCAATAAAATACTCATATATCATGTATGAGACATCTATCGTGTTCTAGTCACGTAAACTATCTGATGTTTAAAAATAGTTATGGAATACAACACTTTTAGATAAGTTACAATATATGGTAGTCTCCCTAGTGTTAAATTTCTAAAAAACAAACAAACTGGGGCACATGGGTGGCTCAGTCAATTCATCATCTGACACTTTATTTCAGCTCAGGCCTTCTCTCAGTTTCCTGAACTAGAGCCCAGTATCAAGCTCTGCACTCAGTGGGGAGTCTGCTTGAAGATTGTCTCCCTCTGTCCCTCCCCCTCTCTCTAATAAATAGATAAATCTTTTTTAAAAAAATAAGAAATAAACATACAAAAGAAAAAAGAAACAAACAAATAACTTCTATCTCATATTACAGTGTATGATAGATAGGTTAGGCCAGGATATCCTCCAAGCCTCTCTGTATTTGTGGAATTAACAGGAGGAATGCAAAAGGGGAATTTTCCTTTTGCTTTGAAAAGTGTATTAAAATAAAAATCACCAAATGAGCATTTGGATTTGTTTCCAGGTAGAACGGTATACTGAAGTAGGGCAGCACTTCCACTGATAGTAACTAGAAAGGTGAATAATTTTTTAAATTATATTTTCAAAGACAGAATAGATCACCAAAGCAACAAAACTAAATGGAATGAGATTCCTGACAGGAGGTATAAGCTAGGTATTCACATTTTTTTCTTTCCCTCCTTTCCCCCCCGCCCTCTTCTTCTCTCCTCTTATGTTTAATTCTGTAAACATCTGACAATTCTTGATTTAGAGTAGAAGCTGAGGACTGTGTATTACCCCCCACAAAAAGTAACGGATAAAAGAAAGAAAAACCAGCAAAATGTTTAGTGGTTGTGGAGATCAGACTGACAAAACTCTAGATTTGGTGGGCCTAAATAAGTTTAGGTTTAAGACAAAGTTTATACTGAATTTAGATACTTCTGGGTGCTATGGAACTATACAAAGGTCTCTGTAGAATGAAGTTTATCACAGACTTTCAAGAGCTTAAGACAAAACCTCTCTAGAGGGAGAAGCTTGAAAATAAAACTGGAGAGGCTGGAAAACCCTACATAAAATGATGAATTGACAGTTTCTGCAACTGCTTTTCCCTGGGGTACATTGTCAGTTCAAGGCAGAGTTAGAAGCTGAGAGCCTAGGATTAGCTCCTGGAAAATGCTGCTCCTCCAGACCAAAGAAACCAGAAGAAAATATTGCAGTTACAGTAGATCAAAGTGAGAATATTGGAGAATGACTTGAAGGCTTTTAAATATGTGACAAGTCCCCTCTTGAAAGACATTTGCCTTATTTTGAACACACCAGGTGCATATGACTAAAGAGATAAAATAAAACCTCTGAGTGATTAAAATTGAATCTTTGCAGTGTTATTGACCTGAAGAAGCAAAGGCTCAAAAGGTGGAGAATGAGAGGTAGATTGAGTCCTATACAATTATAACCCAGCACTAATACGGTTTAAATACTGATCTTAAGGAGTTGATAAGGAGTTGATCCTGAAAGTATCAACTCCCTACAGTGTCTGTTAAATATGAAGAGGGTGACCTCATGAGGATGAAAACATTTTCTAAAGCCTCTGTTCTTCTTTTTATATCTGATGGACATGAAACCCTAATTTATAGCATATGAGCACACAAGACCATGTAGCTAACAACAAAGAGAAAAGAAACCAGACAAGTGATGTAAGATGATCCAGATATTGAAATTAGTAGGAAATATTTTTGGATAATTATTATTAAAATGTTCAAAAATAAACAAAAAAAATGATCATGTAGGTGAAGATATTGAAAAGTTCATCAGAGATTTGGAATCTATAAAATAGACTAAAGGACCTTCTAAAATATAAAAGAATAGTATCTGAAATCAATAATTCAAAGTCTTGTTTTAATAGTTTTGCACAATGGATGACAAAATTAGTGAATGTGAAGACATGTTAATAGAATAGATGAAAATGGAAGCAGTAAAGAAAGAAAAAACAAAATATGGGATAAGTACACAAGTGAGATATTCATAAAAGGTCTAACATATTGTTGAATCTGGGGCACAGGTGGGGTAGATGGGAAAATGGCAAAAACAATATGCAAAGGTATAATGGTAAAATGGTACAACTTTTTTATAGCTGAAAACTTACACATTCAACCCACAGATTAAAAAAAACACGGAAAACACAAATACAAAGATAAATAAAAAGAAAATCACAGATAGGCACATCAGAGAAAATCTGTTAAGAAAAAAAAAGGCAGAAAATATTTTTCAATATACCTAGAGGAAAATAAAGACATCACTCTCAATGGAGTAACAATAGATCTGACTTATCAAAAAAAATTTTTTTGCATCTTTAAAAATAAACATTATAATAAACAACATTAATTTAGAATTATATACCAGTACATAGTATTTTTTTTAAAAATCAAGGTGAAAATAAAGATGTGTTCAGAAAAGAAATGCTAGGTAAAATCATGGAAATGCAAAGAGGAAGAGGAATATTAGAAATAGCAAATATGTATGAGTAAATACAAGTGAAGATAGAGTGTAAAAAATAATAATGTGATGTGGAAATTATATGTATGTATATAGGATTTTAATATATTACAATAATGTAAAAATGGGTGATGAATGGAAAGATCTAATATTCTCAGTATTCCAAGGTGCTGCCATTACTGAGGATGTGTTAAGAAATATAATTGATATTATAAGAAATATAATTGATAAACCAAGAATATATATT
Source organism: Mustela nigripes (assembly GCF_022355385.1). Classification (NCBI taxonomy): domain Eukaryota; kingdom Metazoa; phylum Chordata; class Mammalia; order Carnivora; family Mustelidae; genus Mustela; species Mustela nigripes. The sequence continues at coordinate 49,446,078 of NC_081566.1, forward strand.
ATAATTTCTGGGATAACTCTAAAATAAGGGAAAATGTTTCATTGAAATCTAGAAGAAGAAAATCAAATAAAACTTATTTGATTACTTCCCCCAAAAAAGACAATAAGATAAAAACCCAGAGAAAAAGTAATCTGGATCAAATAAATAAATCCAGTGTATAGGGAAGGGTTTAGATTGTCTTTTAAATAAATTGCTTTCAATAAGATATAATCTCACTATAATGGTCATTATATTAAATATTCTATTTTTCTTATTACATTAAATATGCTAAATAAAAGACCATAGGACTGATTAAAATAACACAACAACAATAATAATAATAGTAACAATAAAAGATTATTTGGTACTTACTAGAGACATAGATAAATCAAGGTTAAAGGATGGAAAAATATGTAATATAAACATTAGCCAAAAAAAATACTAAATGGTAATGCAAAATATATTAATGAAATAAAAATATTTTTGATAATAACATAGTCAATCTGACAGGAATATATATCATAATTATTAATATATATGAACTACAAAATAAAAATTGTACTCTACCAGTTAAATAGTCAAGTTAGATTTTATTTAAGACTATTGTAATAGAGGAGAGAGACTTATAGTAGGGAAGAGAGGTTGAACGCAAATCCTCTGAAACAAAAGACAGCAGGATTTTCAATTTTCATGGAAAAGTATTAGAAGACATGAACAGGAAGGCTGGTCAACATGATTAGACTAGCTGTGTTTCCTAATTGTTTCTTATTTAAGCTTGTCTTCTACTTTCCCACAGAGACTGGGAAATAAAAGTGTTAGTTCCTTCTCTCAGATGATTACTTTTCAAAATGATGACACCCAGATCTTTAGGAAAGACAATATGGTTTATAAAAGATTTACATCTTAAAAGGGACACTGAGGGGCACCTGGGTGGCTCAGTTGGTTAAGCAACTGCCTGCAGCTCAGGTCGTGATCCTGGAGTCCCAGGATCAAGTCCCACACTAGGCTCCCTGCTTGGCAGGGAGTGCTTCTCCCTCTGACCTCTTCCCTCTCATGCTCTCTCTCTCTCTCTCAAATAAATAAATAAAATCTTTAAAAAAAAAAAAGGACACTAAAAGAATTTGCAATTGCAAGTTTTCAGACAAAAGGGAGATCAGAAACCTATTAAAAATTTAGGCAAGTTGGAAAAAAATAAAACAATGTTATAAACAGACTCTCAAATACTGGTTGTAAAATTTTTAAAAAAAGAAGAAGAAAAAAAGAAATTAAAAACTTCCACAATAATGTGATTTCACTCATATGTGGAATTTAAGGAAAAGAACAGATGAACATAGGGGAAGGGAGGGAAAAATAAAGCAAGAGGAAATCAGAGAGGGAGACAAACCATAAGAGACTCTTAACTCTAAGAAACAAAGTGAAGGTTGCTGGGGGAGGTAAGTGGAGGGATAGGATAACTGGGTGATGGCATTAAGGAGGGCACTTTATGTAATGGGCACTAGGTGTTATATGCAACTGATAAATCACTAAATTCTACCTCTGAAATTAATAATTAGTAATGCAGTATATTTAATTAATTGATTTTTTAAAAACTTCAATCAAAAACACCATTAAAAATGAGAAGGCAATTTATATAAAAGGAGAACATATTTTGAAAACATTTGTCAAACCAAGAACTCCTGTGGATGATATATACAGAAATCATTCTAATCAATTAAAAATCAATAAAGAAATGGACAAAATATTTAAATACCTTGAAAAAGATGAGATGCAAAGGTAAAATAATGATATGATAAAATGTTCAATAGCTTTGTAATCAGAATAAGCAAATAGAGTCATAAAGCTACAAATGATAGTACTACACACTGACCAGAATGGCTAAAAATTAAAAAAGAAAAAGAAAGAAGAAAAGGAGAGAGGGAGTTAAGGAGGGAGAGGAAGAGAGAGGAAAAAATAACAAGTATAGTGAGAACTTAGAATAACTGGAACTCTTACATAAAAGTGCTGGGTATATAATAATTCTTCTTTGGAAAAAATATGTGCCAGCATCCACTAAAGGCAAATACATCATATCCTTTAAATCACCAGTTTCACTTCTGGATAGAAATTTAGAATATGTACATATTCATCCCCAAATTGCTAAGGAAATATTGAAAATGATAAAAAAAAAAAAAGCTGGGGACATCACATTGCCTGATTTCAAGCTTTACTACAAAGCTGTGATCACCAAGATAGCATGGTATTGGCACACAAACAGACACATAGACCAGTGGAACATAGTAGAGAGTCCAGATATGGACCCACAACTCTATGGTCAAATAATCTTTGAAAAGCAGGAAAAAATATCCAGTGGAAAAAGATAATCTCTTCAATAATGATGCTGGGAAAATTGAACAGCTATGTACAGAAGAATGAAATTTGATCATTCTCTTACACCATACACAAAGATAATCTTAAGATGGAGAAAAGGCCTCAATGTGAGGCAGGAATCTAGCAAAATCCTAGAGGAGAACTCTTTGACATTGGCCACAGCAACTTCTTTCAAGACACATCTCCAAAGACACAGGAAACAAAAGCACAAATGAACTTCTGGGACTTCATTAAGATCAAACGCTTCTGCACAGCAAAGGAAACAGGCAACAAAACAAAGAGGCAACCCACAGAATGGGAGACAATATTCTCAAATGACACTACAGACAAAGGGCTGATATCCAATATCTATAAAGAACTCCTCCTTGGGGTGCCGGTGTGGCTCAGTGGGTTAAAGCCTCTGCCTTCGGCTCAGGTCATGATCCCAGGGTCCTGGGATCAAGCCCCACATTGGGCTCTCTGCTCAGCAGAGAGCCTACTTTCCTTCCTCTCTCTGCCTGCCTCTCTGTCTACTTAAAATCTCTGTCAAATATATAAATAAAATCTTAAAAAAAAAAAAAGAACTCCTCAAATTCAACACCCCAAAATAAACAGATCATCAAGTCAAAAAATGGGCAGAAGACATGAACAGACACTTCTCCAAAGAAGACATACAAATGGCTAACAGACACATGAAAAAATGTTCATCATCATTAGTCATCAGGGTAATTCATATCAAAACCACATTGAGATACCACCTTACACCAGTTAGAATGGCCAAAATTAATAAGACAGGAAACAACAAGTGCTCGAAAGGATGTGGAGAAAGGGGAATGCTTTTACTTAGTGGGAATGCAAGTTGGTGTAGCCACTTTGAAAACAGTGGGGAGATTCCTTAATTAAAAATAGAGCTACTCTATGACCCTGCAATTGCACTACTGGATATTAACACCAAAGATACAGATGTACTGAAAAGAAGGGTCACCTGTGCCCCAATGTTCTTAGCAACAATGGCCACAACCACCAAACTTTGGAAAGAGCCAAGATGCCCTTCAACAACAGATGAATTGATAAAGAAGATATGGTTTATATCTACAATGGAATATTACAGCTCAATCAAAAAGGATGAATACCCAACTTTTGTATCAACATGGATGAGACTGGGGAGATTATGTTGAGTGAAATAAGTCAAGCAGAGAAAGTCAATTATCATATGTGTCACTTACTTGTGGAGCATAAAGAATAACATGAGGACATTAGGAGAAAGAAAGGAAAAGTGAATCGGGGGAAATTGGAGAGGTAGATGAACCATGAAAGACTGAACTCTGAGAAAGAAACTGAGGGTTTTGGAAGGGAGGGGGCTGGAAGGATGGATGAGCCTGGTGGTGGGTATTAAGGAGGGCTTGTATTGCATGGAGCACTGGGTGGGGTGCATAAGCAATGAATCTTGGAACACTGAAAAAGTAAAATAAAACTAAAACTAACTAACTAACTAAATAAATAATAAATGTACATATTCACAATAAATATACAAAAATGTACAAGAATGTTCATAGTAGCATCATTCTCAACAATCTGAAGTGGAAATTGCCAAAATGCCTATTGAGACAGGAAGAGTAGAAAGTCATGGTATACTACTCAGTGAAGTTCTATGAAGCTATGTGTGTACATGATTTGCCCAGAATGTTAGGAATAAATTTCTTAAGCATCAAATTAAACAAAGGAAACCAGACTCCAAAGTACATATACTATGTGATTCCATTAATATTAAGCATAAAAATAGACAAAGTTTGCCTGTTCTAGTCCACGTCAGGGCTTTGGTACCAGCAGAGGAAGAGCTGATGTGATACATGAGGGTCTGATTTGCTTCATTGGTGCTAAATGATTCCTTGCTGCAGAGGCTGGCTCCACGGTATATTCAGTTCATGAAATTCAGAGTCTACACTTAAAATTTGTGCATCTTATAATATAAATTAAAAAAAATAAATAAAAATAAGAATAAGAATTTTGGCATCTTAATAATCAGAAGGGCAGAATCCTAGAAGAGCTGAATTAACTAAATGTTTTTAAAGCTCATTACATGCTATGTGCCAGACTAAGTAATTGATCAAAAATTAATCAGAAATATTCAATGGCCAGATGTTTTGAACTACTAGTTAAAAGCTAGTGCTAATTAAAGTCAGAATTTTTACCAACATCACCACCTCCCCACTATGCACCACCACTTAAAAAAAAAAATCTGACTCTAATCTTAACTCATATGTGGACTGCCCAAATAAGGTTTAAAATCAGATTCTTACCGCATTGGTTCAATTGTGTCATGTTGGAAAAACAATGATTTATGGAATAAATTTATTTTTGGATGATATTTCTGAAACTATTTCCAATATTGAAAAGAATTATTTAATTATTTTTCCAGTTTAATTATTTATTCCAACTGATATGTAGTATATTTAGTTGATTCATATTTAATTTGAGGAGTGGTGTTACTTTGCTGTAATTTTCTGATTCATCATAGATAATATTGAGCTTTTCTTTTCCAATTTCAATGTATAAAAAATTAACACAAACTTTTACTAGTATTTTATATCTTTAGTAGAACCACACTTACTTACCCACACTTGGAACTAAAAACAGGTAAAATATTGTTTTACTGGACTCCTTTTAACATTAGTAGAACATTTGATAGTTTTGAGAAGAGCTTTTTTGATATGTAAAACTTTCTATGTTTTTTATTAATTAATTAATTTATTTTTTTGCCTCATGAAGATAAACACAATATAAGAAGTAATGAGGCAGATACCACATTGGGAAAGGTTTTCAAATGTTCTCACCACCCACAGGCTCCTATAACTTGATAGACTTTATTCTAAGTGCTTTGATTGTTAGGAAATGCACCAATTTATTTCATTTTCCTGATGATTAAGATGATGATTTTGTCACTTCAAATATTTAATTTAACTGAACTTGACAATTTTAATGTAAATAATTAATATACTAAAGATATATATTTTATTAAAGCTGAAGAAAAAAAATCAGCTTGTATTTATTTTACCAGATTAGAATGTACATCTAAATTTATAAAATTCTTCCTTAAACACAGATAATACATGTGAAAATGTGTATGTTAGAGTATATAGTAACAAAATACAATGCTAATATCAATTACCACACAAAAAGGAAGAAAATAAATTCCAGATTTTATTGGATCAGAATAACTTGTTTATAAATACCTTTCTGTTGTGTGTATTTTCTATTATTACCAAGTATAAAACTAAATCATAAGACTAGATTAGTGTAGAATGCATAGCCATTTTCCTATTTGATTATATATGATTCATTTTGTTCTGTAATTTAAGCCCTAGAAAATATACCTTATACAGCCTGCCAAAAAAGTGCTAGAAAATTTCACAACAGAATGTATTTTTTTTATAGCTTGCAATCTGAAAAATTTTGGCTGTATAAACTATAAATAAATCTATTCATTCTCTACCTTTATATTTTCAGAAATGAATGTTGTTTAGTAAGAAATAATGATGGCATATATGTGATGATTATAGCAAAAGAATGGAGACAAGATAAAGATATAGAAAGATATATAGGGAAATACAGATGCAGAAGAAAAATGAAATACACACACAGTAACAGTAACCAAACAAACTGATTTATATGTTTTGTTTAATTAGATAAAAACAACTTTGTTGCCAGTTACTTAGAGACCAGTTCTACTTAGGTCTTGATCAATAATTCTAACCTAATGAAAAAACTGGAAGTGCTTACAGTTTTACATATATATTTAAATAAGAAAACCTCAAATTTATTTTGCTTTGGATTAAGCAATCATTTACTAAATTTACCAGAAAAATAAAGAACTACTACATAGATAACTGTATATATCTTTTTCATATAATATTCTAAATTATGCTTAATCCTTCTTTGGATGAATAAGAAAATTACTTAAGCTATAACTATGGAATATAATGATACAAGTAATAATTTTTAAGTAATAACAAATCTTAAAAAGTAAAGGCTTTGGTTTTCATAGAGTGCAAAGATTTTAGAATTTTTTTGACATAACGTCTTTACTCTTCAGAGAAATTGCGTTATCACCTGGTGTATGGACAATCTAAGGTGTATTGTATGCTGTCAACATAATTCTTTATCAGAATCATGTCCTATTAAATGTAAGGATATTCATTTGATAAACCAAGAATGGCAGCTGGAGGCCACCTTGTAATGGAAATTGTCTAGGTGTTACTTCTAGAGAACACTGTCCATGTAACACTTCATCTGAAAAATGGATAAGCTTTATAATGCTATCATGACAAAATGTATGTACTATAAAAGTTGGGTTAACTCAATTTATAAATGTTAAAAAAATTATTATTTCCTCTCAGCTTTTTTAAAATGTAGACTATTATTAATTTTTCCCCAAAATGGTTTCTCCCTCAGATGATAGTTAACTATAAGTTTATAGAAAAACAATATTTTCCAGAGAAAATAAGTATCTCTGAATAAAGTTTTGAAATTTAACTAACTGTCCAGTTTACATGTTATAATATTTAATAAATTCTCACTGTTTGCTGCTCAGTATTCCTACCTGTTCCCTGACATTAAAGTATTCCAAATTTTCTTTGAGGAACCCCCATTCCCACTTTTATTATTGCAGTGTATGGTACTTAGCTTATACTGAGATCCAGAATTGCTCTCTGACTAATGCAAGCAAATCATAAGAATCCATTCCCCTAACTATATAGATCAGCTTAAGACACATGAAAAATTGGGTCAGTGAGACCCAGAAATATATTTCCTCAGAGTATTTGAAGGAGATGAAAGATTCCTAATTTTTCCACAATAGCTGTGGGGAATTCTATTAATTTGTCTTCTTAAATATGAAATAAGAACATAGTCTTAAGACCAGTAGAGAGCCATCTTGCAACCATAGGAGTTCCTTGAGCCCTGCAAGGTGGAAAATAATTTCTTTGGTTATGTCGTTGGGCAGCTAAATGACTCTTGCTACAAGTTCACCTTTTCTTTAGTTTCAGTTACATGAACCAATAAACTTCCTTCATTGTGCAGCTAATTATAGATAATCTGCCATACAGGACAGGCTAATAATTCTGCAGTAATAAAGAAGCTCAAAATATCTTTGGATTATAACATTAAATATATTTCTTCCTCACTTGACCATTGCAAGTTTGCTGAGGATTTTTTTCTCTTTCCTCATTCTAAGACTCAGGCTTACAGATCATCCCCCTTGTAGAAAAGTGATTCCCATGGAGAAGAATAAAAACACATCATACTAAGTGTGTACTGAGTCTTAAAGCTTAGCCAGAAAGAGATACATAACAGTAATGCTAAATTTCATTAGCTAAAATGAGTTAATCTTGCTCGCCTCAAAGCAGGCTTTTTCCTTAAAAGCGATCTTTAGTATTTATTTAAAAAGCTATAATGATGCCACACTCCCTTGTTCTGAAACTTGATATTCAATTTTCCTCCTCTCTCAGATGTAGAACATATATCCCCCATCCTCATGAAAGAGAACATAAGTCCCATCTGTTACTGGGTCCACCTCAATGGAGTCATGCCTACTATTTCCAAGTTCCAGTATATAGGTGATCTTTCTATTCCATTTCCTCATTGGACACATGTGAGGTGAGAACTGGAAAACGTGACTAAGGAACCGCTTTCCCAGTCTGCTTTCTGCCCAAACATTAAGAATCAAAGGTCATTTTAAATCTTAAACTTCAGATTTTTTTTTTTTTAAACTGGAGTTATGGGTTTTTTTGGATGTACAACTTATGTAAAAACTTACTGGTCTTCATCCTCTTGAAGCCAATCAATTCCCTGGGAAAATAGCCACACCCACAGTTTGCCCTAAAGGTATTTTCCATATTTCCTATTTTTCTTTTTCTTCTTCCTACTTCCCTTCTTATCTCTCTCATTTAATCATGGGGATTTATTAGACTTCTTTATTTGTGCCTTGTCCAATTAAGAGTATTTCCTGAGAATTACACACTTTCTTGGGCATATTCTCTAAAACAAATTCATCTATTTGGTGATCATGAATAAAACATGGAAGACAGACACTAAGTTTTATATTTGTTATGGGATTAACTTGTAATTGGCCATTGTTTTAATGTTGGGAATTGAGAAGAAATTGCCTCTTTTAGCTCTGATTCATTGCTTCTCTATTCAGGCCCTTTTATTTCTGCTCTCAAAATCACTAATTGTTTTCTATGTTTGAGATAGCACATCAGACAGAAAACCTAGGTAATGCTACAAAAATGCACAATCAAAAATTTGCTTTGAAGTATGACATATGAAAATATATGACTTTTTTGTTTGTTTGTTTGTTTGTTTTGTTTTGTTTTATTTTTTTCCTCATCCACGTGTCCATTTTAAGTTGGCTACAGAGTCTTCTTTATGTCTCTTCACTCTGGGACTGGGGCTGACAGTGCAGCCTCCCCCTGTTAACAATGTGTCTCTGTGACAGAGGATAATACTTTGTCATACTTACCAGAAGAAGCTATTGGCAACAGAGCTAACATTCTATTTTCTGACATTTTCCTTGGCATCTTGAGTTTATTGGGTACATGATCTTCATCCCTAGTTACTGCAGGCAACAGTTTTACTAGCTGTTTTCCCCACTTCTTAACCTGGATTGTCATTATTCCCACTCTGATAAAGTGCCCTTGACACATTCATGATCCACTAAGTCAGTGTCACAACTGTAGGCTTTTGCTTTCTCCAGCACAACCTCTCCCTTCCATTTCTGGCTCCCATTTCTGCATCAGTCAGTATCAGCTTCGTAACACTGCAATACCAAACACTTCTGAGATGTCAGCCATAAACAAAGTCCACTTCTCACTTGTACTGCACGCCCCACAGGTTAGCTGGTCTTTGCCCTGCACTGTCCTCACTCAGGAATTGAGACTGAAAGGCAGATCACCACCTGGTCTGGTTTGCTTATGGAGGCATTGGAAAGAGTGCAGTAAATTGTTACTGGCTCTTATGTGAATTGCTGGGAATTCATGTGAATTGCTGGGAAGCAATTTGCATTACCTATGATCACATTTCATAGCCAAACCTGATTTCAAAGGAAACAGAGAAATGACATTTTACCATACGTCTGCAAAAGAAAAGGATCCAGAGTATTTGTGAACACCCAAAATGTCAGCCACTGTTGGTTTTCAGATACAACTAAAACCATCATATTCTAAATCATCTAACTGTATAATCTTAGGCGAGAATATATGTTTTGTTCTTGCTGTTTGAAATTCTACAGTCTTCTATTTAACAAGGATAGGAGATGTATGTATTAAGTGAACTTTGACATATTCAGTCCACAGTACCTGCCATTTCATCCGAACTAAATACCTGAACATCAGATAAACAAATAAGAATTTTCAGTAACAAGTTATGTGATCATTAGCAAGTCATTTGAGCCGTCATATACTTATATGTATAGTGTACTTATTTTAAAGGGATTGGTAATTGGCTTGTAAGAGTAAGGGGAAAGAAAATAAGCTTTTTATAAAATGAAGTCTCAATAGTGAGTCTCATAATATCTATGTTTTAATTTATTGTGATAATATTTTATTGGATTTACATAACTTATAGATATCCTCAGCACTAAAGAAAATATTCAGCTTCGAGACTGATATAGCAAAATCAATTTGGTTTTCACTGCTGTCTGTTCTGATTGGTCAGCATTTCTGCTCTGATTCATCAATGCCTGGCTTTATCATATTTAATATATTATGAATATCACCTTTGCCATTACCAAATTTTATTCTGTACTTCAATTAATTTTTTAACATCATCTGAAATAAGATGGTTGTACAGTGCCAAGCAGGTGTTTTATGTAACGATTCCTGATTTAGATCCCAAAAGGCTTTCTGCCAAATGCAATCTACCTGTTCTAGTTTGCCTGATGTATTTCTATACCTGGATCAGTGTCATCATCCCAACTACCTAAAAAGAGTTCAGTGTTTCTTGAGGACAGAGGAGATCATCTCTTTTTGTCATTACACAAAGAACTAGTAAACTGTGCTATAGTTAGTACACACATTGTACATCACAATATATGTTGACTGACTGATGAATACAATAACAAAATGTATTTGTGGCCAGACATTGCCCAGAAATTAATTTTGATCTACCCCATTCACTGCATCTTGGGCTGTCACAGAGACTTTAACACCATTGACCTTTTCAAAGGATATACTCTAAAAAACAATTCTAAAAAACAAAAATACTTTGCTTCTTATATCATATTTTTTTTTAACCTAGGTATTTTGAGAGACTTTTTAAAATCTTATTTTCTATTCCTCTATTCTGAAAAAGAGCATGAACTGCCGTGTATTTCTCTTCATGGTAATATGACAGAGATGTAGATGCATGAGAACACAAAGATGTAATGCTTTTTCCATCAGTTTGAATTTATTTGTTATGGAGAATTATCTCTCAATATATGTATGTGTTTGTTCTAAAGCTATGATAGTCATTATTTATTAGGACCTATAATTTGGTCATCTATCTGGTTTAGTCTGAAACAAATCATTCAAGGCTTTGATTCAGTATCATAAAAACAAAGTAAGTGGTGACTTCATTAAGTGTTTTATTGTTTGTTTTCTCATATAGACATAGACTGTGGCAAAGAGATTAATAAATAATACTGTGTGCTCAGAGAATTCTTACTGCTACTCTGTAGTTGTTTTTATAAGAATATATGTGATGACCTTCCAAGGCTGTGTGTGCTGTATGCTACCTTTTGGATCATTTTGATAAAGATGGTTATTCGTTTCAACTAGAAACTGTAGGAAGTCAGGACAAAGACTGAGCAATCAGTGCATCCATGTCTTCTATAATGACCTAATAATAGTCATGTAGACTTTGTTAAAATCTTCTAATGCAATATACTTGGTACTTTGTATATTAACTATTCCATTGTATACATTTAATTTCTTGACAACATTCCCTTATTACGACAAAATAAAAAGTAATTCTGTTCATCCTTTTTCAGTGATCGAACCATGCATTTTAAAATTTCATTAATTTGTTAAAGCAAATGAATCAACTGTTTGTATGGATGGAGTTAGATTTGTGTCTTTTACTTGAAATGATTCATCAATTATTTCACTGATAAATGAAGGCAGCATTATATGGAATTTTAACTTGGGGTTTTAGATACATGAACATAATCTAATAGTAGAACATTAGAAATTAGCATAAAGTCAAGCTATATCCCATAAAATTTTTATTTGGTCATCAAATCATTAAAATTAGGTATTTAAAGTATATCGCAAAATTTCCAAATTGCCAAATTCAATTGATATGTAATATAAAATTGTCATCCATGCTTTTCAGCAAATATTTCTGGGTCTCATCCTTATGGGCCAATAAGAAAATTGACCTTGCCTCCCCCTTGAAGTTAGATATGGCCATGTGACTGGTTTTGATAAAGGAACTGTAAGAGCAAACAATGTCATTCTCTAGAAGAAAGGCTTCAGAGCCAGACACAATTTGTTAGGTTTGTTTCTTCTGCCAAAGCAATTGATAATGTTTCAGTTGGTAAAGACTCTGACAGTTCGTGTCACTGAAGGGACAATCCACAGTATACCCTCAGCCACGCTGCCATGGATATGTGACGTGAGCAAGAAATAAATCTTTTTTGTGAAATCTAGCAGTATTTTGGTTTGTTTGTTGTGCTAGAAAAACGTAGCCTATGGTGACATACATATAAGAATAGACTCTACTTGGTATTTCACTGTAAGTGAAAGAAACATGAGGATTGGTGTTGTGATTTATTTATCTAATTTTAAAAAGTAACACTATGAGACTTTCAGTTTGTTCTCTTTTTTTTTTTTAAGATTTTATTTATTCATTTGACAGAGAGAGAGAGATCACAAGTAGGCAGAGAGGCAGACAGAGAGAGACTGGGGGAAGCAGGCTCCCTGCTGAGCAGAGAGCCCAATGTGGGACTTGATCCCAGGACTCTGAGATCATGACCTGAGCTGAAGGCAGCAGCTTAGCAATCTGAGCCACCCAGGCACCCAGTTTGATTGTTCTTTCTAAGAAATCATGATAAATATTTCTTATATTTTCTGAATTATTTATTCAATGGTTTTCATAGAAAGTATATAGACCACTCAGACACACTTAAGACCTTATGCTCTTTATTCTGTAAAATAACCCTGCAAAATACTAATATTATGCTTGTATTTTGCTTTTGTCTTATAGATAAGAAAGCTAGGCTAATGCATGCTCTCATTTGTTCAACACATCTAATATGTGGTAAAGTTAGAATTCAAGATAGGATGTAGAGGTTGCAATAAACCCCTTATGATTAAAACTTAATACATGTAAGCAATACATAAGATAGACACAGAAAATGGCATTGTCATTGTGTATTATAGGCATTTATATGAAATATGATATTGATAACTAATTCCACATGTCTTAAATTCACCTAAATTCTTATGGTGAATTTTATATGTCATCATCTGATTATTTCATTATAGAATGATGGAAAGCTCTAGAGCCAAAGAGATACAATTTTTATTTAGAGTGAGTTGAATTCCATACAGGGTGCCTTCAGTTACTGTTAATATTTGCTATCTACATGTCAGCAAGTCTGTAATTACTTTTAAAAGTGGTAATCTGGACTGTTACACTAATTATAATGGCAGTATTTCTCTATCTGACTTTTTCTAAAAAATCAATTTGTTCATTACTATTGTGATAATTCAAGATTTTATATACATTGATGATTGCAAATTTGTGAAGCATAGCCAGATTCCTCATAATAAGTATTAAATGTGTGCACAGGAGGTATATTTCCTTTGGTTTAACCAAGAGTTCCTTCAGCCTTCTCTGATCTCCTATAGTGGCACCTATCACGTCCACACAGCATCTGCCACACAGCTAAATGGCTTGTCACTGAGAGTCTCATTTAATTTTTGTTATCTTGCTAGTCTGATCTTAACAACTAGCTGTGAAGAAGAAATAACCCTCTGTTGGCAAAAGTCAGTGCTTCATTTAAGGAGTTGACAAAGTGTTAGTAGAAAGATCTTGAAGTTAATTGGCAGCAAAACAAATGTGTGGTGTTATGTCAGATTGTCAGGTAGCTGTGTTGTGTGAACTCTGAACAGGTATCATCCTAGGAAGGTTGACCAAATTTGTCGCACTGGCTATGCAAGATAACACACATGGAATAACAAGATAAATTTCCCCAAACACCACTGGAGCATAAAGACATGCCTCAACTCTTAAAACTGAGGTCCTTTAGTGACCCATTTGTCAAGCCTTCTGTCTAATGAAAAATCCTCTGTCTCATACAATTTAGTGCTGATTATTTAACTTCTGTGTCCAGTGATGGGGAGCTCAGTGTATCCCAAAGCGGAAGAGCATGAGTTTGAATGGCTCTAATTATAAGATTGCTTGTATTTATTTGGAAATTTTCTTTATTCCCCAGTTTTCTGCAAAAATAACCTGGTGTTGCTGTGTGCTAAAACATATGTAATTCTTCTGTCTAAAAGCCTTAGTCTTCTTCCCTGTAGTAGTAGAGATGGCCCCTCCCTCTTCCATAGGTCACTGCCTTCCGGTGTTTGCACACAATTACTATATCCTCTTTGTGTATTTTTTCTAGCAAATTTAAAATTCCAACTCTCTTAGATGACTTTTTATTTCTAAATTCTTAACAGTCCTCATAATCCTTTTGGGATATTTTCAATTTATCAGTAGAAATCAGGACTGAACACAGCGAAATGAATGAGGATTCATTAATGTAAAATAAATGAAATAAAATAATTACCTCTTTTATTCTGGACGTGATGCAGACTAACAATATGTCAACTTTTTACATCTATGTCATTCTTTTCACACACGTTGAGTCGTGAGCACAATTTCCAAGTGTTTTTCACATAATCTGCTAGTCAGATCCTCTCTTTATTTTGACACACACACACAGAAACACACAGTTTTGTTCTTTGTTGTTGTTGTTGTTTTTTAAATAAATGCTGGACTTCATTTTTGTTTTTTCCTACTCCTGTCATTGTTGTATTCCTTGAGCTGTCTATGGATTCTGATTGCATCATGGACTAAGATTGCCTTTTGTGGTTTCTTATTAATCATTGACCATTGTTCATTTGTTATAATAGAACAGGGCAAATAGCAGAACCCTGCCATAAACGGCACTAGGATTTCCCTGGAATTTGAGAATGGTTCTGTATTTATTGTAGTAATTTGCTTTGCCCTTTTACTCTTCTTTCTTGGTATACCTAAAATAATGTTCCATGATTTCTGCGTTTTTAACTATAACCCATTGAGTAAAATAATGTGTCCTAACTTAGCCTTAATATGAAAACAGCTCACTTGCAAGATTATTTTAGGCAATGGTTGGTCTTATTCTAGGCAATGGTTAAACTTAACCACTTAAATACAAATATTTTAAGATACATTTTTAACCTGATGCCATTCCTTACATTCTTGTTCTGGACTAAGTGATGATCTAATTATGATGACACTTAATGTAAGCGTTTCCCACAGGAAAAAACTATCTTTGCATTCCATTCTTCCTAGAAGTCCTTGAGGGTCATGATAGAGGTACATAGTATTATTGTAGCATTAAACTTTGTTCTGGGTGTGGAAGCAAGTTGTCATGAAGTTAAATGTTTGGAAGTTGGAGGGAAAGGATGTATCCTTTTTGTGGCTTTGCAAGCTTGGTCCTAAATGTCTTTGGAAGTATGATTAGCATGCACCTGCCTTTTTAAATAATATTTTAAGTCATTATATAACTAATACCCCAACTCTGAGCTAATTTCTTCTCCCCACCCAAGGACAAAGTCTGCTTCTTAAAATGCATAAGTCCCATAATACTGTTTTACCCAACTCCAGTTCCTATCAGTAAGAACAGGCAAGGTAATAAATGACCTCAGAATCTCAGGCCTCTAGAGCAACATATATTTGTTTATCCTTTGCACTCAGTGTTTGTTGTAAGTCAGCTGTCCTCTGCACCTTATTCATCAGAGACTCAGGCTGATGGAACAGTGTCTCACTTAAACTAGGAAACATTTCCTGTGGTCCTGGCAGGCAATACGAAACAAAACAAAACCAAAAAACAAACAAACAAACAAACAAAACCCCTAGAGAAACAGCACCAGCATCAAATTCAGCTGTTGTCAGTATTTCAGAAAGAAGACAACTAGCTTGAACCAACCCATGCTTAATGTCTAATAACTGACAGTTCTGAAGCATTATCAGAATTATTTCATTTTTAAGAGCAGTTACTTGTTATTCTCAAAGAATCTCTAAGTACTAAGATTGTGGATTATATAAATCAACACAAGGAAAAGCACAAGCTGGGAGATAGATGGTACTTCAGGTTATTTGGCAGATAGCCTCTAAAATCTCCTCAGAGTCTCACAATCTTTCAATGTGGATGAATATATTAGAGATAAAATAGTATGTCCTACCCATCCAGTATTTGAATTCCTCCTATATAAGACTGTGAGCATTGATGGGTGAGCTTCCTAAGGTGATCACATTATTCATGCTCTTTGAAAATAGCCACTTCAACTTCTAGATAGCATTACATTTTTTCCCCCAATAAATTCCACCAATATGTATCTACTGGATTTCTATCCACTTACACCAGTTCCGTCCTCTGGAGCTAAACATAATGAATCCTAGTATCCTTTCTATTTCGTTTTTAAAGTACTTGAAGTGAAATGACTTATTACCATAGAATCTTACTTTTACAAGCTAAACATTTTTTACTACCCTATCTTTCTTTCCATTATATGGCAACTTCAAATTTATTAATTATCCTGCTTAATGCCTATTCTTTAAAAGATTGAGAGAGAGATCATAACTGAGGGGAGGGACAGAGGGAGAGAATCTCAAGAAGACTCCCCACTGAGTGTGGAGCCCCAGGTGGGGTTTGGTCTCATGACCCTGAGATCAAGACCTGAGCTGAAATCAAGAGTTGGACAATTAACTGACTGAGCCACCCAGGCACCCCAATATCTCTTTAAGTCTGTTTTATAGACACTTTAGGTATAACCTACTTTGCATAGAATGACAGAAATCAACTTGGATCTTACTTATCTAGAGAGCATTTCCTGACATTGTAAGTTTTGATGAGGTATCTTTCATCAAAGCAGAATTCAAATAGCTTTTATTCAATATCAATTTGCTCTAATTAAGTCACATTTTATTCCAAATTAATACCAAATCAGAAATGATATCTGTATACCAAAGCATTTTAATAGTTTAATTAAAAAGATTACTTTCATATAATGTAATTAGCAATTGCATTTGAATGCCATCAAGCCCAGTATTTATTATAAATGTCAATTTACACTATATTATGCTACTTATGATTGGATAGTCTTTTTTTTTTAAGATTTTATTTATTTGACAGACAGGTCACAAGTAGGCAGAGAGAGAGAGGGGAGGAAGCAGGCTTCCTGCTGAGCAGAGAGCCTGATGCTGGACTCGATCCCAGGACCCTGAGATCATGACCTGAGCCTAAAGCAGCGGCTTTAACCCACTGAGCCACCCAGACGGCCCCATAATTGGATAGTCTCATTTCGATGAAAAATATTCACCAGGGCTTCAGTTTGAAATGTATTTCTAATTGTGCAACAAGATAAAATACCATCATATCCTTAGATTCCATCCTTGATAATTTTTCTTTCCTGATATCTTACTTTCTGCTAAAAATGCATACTTGTATTTTGAAGTTCTCAGATGAAATACAAGGTATTTACCATCAATAAGGTCTCCAAGGAGAAACTACATCTGTTCAACAAGTTTTAAAACAATGCTTGAACTTCTTAACGTTTTTAAGTTCCAAGTCAGCTTTGATGATAACATTCTAGGATGTGAAAATCCTTCCCAGGAGGATGGAAAGCTGTAGAGGAATCTAGTTAGCTGAAGTTCTAAGAAATAGGTCTTTAAAAGAGAAATACATTTGTAATGTGTGTCTTTTAAAAATGTTCTTTGTCCTCTTTTTATTTTAACTCTACCCCATCTGTGTTCCTTTGGAGAATCCAATACAATCTTTTAAACAAAACACTATTGAGCAAATATATATTTTCTTCAGTGAATTATACAGCATTTTAATACTATTTATTTCTATAACACAGCAGTGTAACTTCATCTCACATCAGCAATAAAGTCTTAACAGATCTAATAATACTGTTGGTGAGAAAGAATGATACATAAATTTGAATGGTAGAATTTTACAGAGATCATCCTGGTACACAATCAAAGAAGAGAGAATGTATATGGTAACACATATGTTGGAAATCACTAAGTCCATGATAAGATTGTAAAAATTGTAGCTGCTTATGTCATATTTACCATCACAGTATCTAAGTTTAGTGGGCCTGTTCATGCATTTTATATGTGATAATGTTTCTGGGGTAAATTGATCTCACAGTTAAAAACACTTTTCTTCCATTGTCAGATGACTAATTGATCAAAATTTAAGATTTAGAAACTATGTCTCATCATCTGGGTTTCATCAAGGTCTCCTCATATGACTGCTGAGCTAATTTAAGACTCATATATAAAAGTAAATGTTTCCTGCAAGTCTACATGCCTAAGAAGGAGAGTCAACACTCATCTTCCATCTGTACACCATGTTTTCTCTGGATAGAGACAAAAATATGAACCTTATGATGTCTGAGTTCATGTTCTGAGTTCATGTTCTGTATATTCCATTCCAGTTAAGTTCTAAATTCATTCCAAGACTAAAATTGTCTCAGATGAAATGAATAGTGTTTGGAACCAGACAGAAGGTGCAGGAGATTTAGGTATGATTTACAAACAGTAGCTGTTTATTGACAAATAGGTACTGAGTAAGCATAAGAGATAAAATGATGACGGCTGCATTCTTGAAGAATTCAAAGTCTATTTGGGAAGACAGATTTTAACAGCTGATGCTAATATAAATGGGACACAGGTAGAACCTGGGTGATATTTGTACAAGGATGAAAAATAAAAGTTGGTGTGTTGAGGAGATAAAGGGAGCGGAGTTTCTGGGTAAATGAACATTTCAGCTGCCCACCAGAGAGTAAGAAAGCATTTGCCAGGCTAACTCCTGTGATGATCAGGACCTACACAATTATAAAATAAAAGGGGGAATGACTAAAATAAAAGGCAATTTATCCAATTATTATGTGGTAAAATATTTTTCCATACTAAAAATGTTGCATTGATACTTAATGAAGTAGAATTTAAAAAGAAAAACACACAGAATAAATAAGTGTAGAGTTTCATTTTAGGCAAAATGTGTTTTGAGCAGAAGAGCAGATTGAACTTATTAGGAATCTGTCACTTTAATTATCATCTCTGCTTTTCTTTGTTTTGACTTTCATCGTGGTGTGTTTTTGCCGAGCTATTAACAAAGATGGCTACCAGCATCATCAGAATTTTATCCTACTAGCTTAGCCTAAGAGAAAAATATTTTTTTTCCCCAAATGTTCCAGAAAAAGTAATGGTTCCAACCCTTATAATTTTGCTTTGAGTCATGAACATTATGATGAAATTATCAGTGCAGATGAAGGGGTTGACTTTGGGGAAAAATGGTCTGGTTTACCAAATGGAACATTTGTTTCTCCTTTTCCTTGGCCTCAGCATTTGTGGTAGATAAGATAGCATTTCAGGATTATTCTCAAATTCTTTGCATCCCCAGGGATAATGGAATGAGAAAGAAGAAAATGCATCTATAATGAGGCATTGAGATGCCTTTTTGATAACATACAATTTATAGTTTTGTTTATTCCAACAATCAGATCTATTTTAGACCTAACCCTGTTTGCATTTGTTTAAAACAGAAATTATAGAGTTAAGCATACCCATGATGATTTCCCAGTGATTAGACTCCATTCACAGAATAGGCTCTTTAAATGAGTCAAGTATATCTCTAGAAAGACTGTTGACTAAAATTAAATTATTCTTTCAGACATACAAAGTGTATATTTTTCCTGAAAATTCTCCTAAGGTGAGACTTCTCCAGAACAGAAACAAATAAATAAACAACTAATGTACCAACTGTTCTGGGGACATGAAGAAATAATAATTGAAATACCTCAGTTCTGATGATGTATATCCATAGCTTCCTTTTAATGTCCCAATATCAGTACCTATGTGTGTGCTTCTCTGTTGGATTTCTGGTTTGGGAAACTTATTATTACTGTTGACTGTAGAATACAAATACCTGTGTAAAATTTGGAGAGGAAAGATGTATATTATAGTTCCAAGACCCTCTCAATGATCATATGAAATATCCAGAAAGTTGCTAAATCTCACAATAGCTGAATAGCTCTCTAGATTTAGGCAAGCAATTTGACTACTTGATTTATAGCACATGAAGCTAAATTTATATGCTTCAGTTGGAATGTACCTGACTAATGATGGCTGATAGAAGAGGACAGGGTGTTATTGCTAGGTGAGTGGAAATGTAGTAGTCTCAAAGGAATGGAATCTACTGTTCAAGGAAGCATGACTGAAGCTTGGAAACCAGGGTTGGGATAATGTATTAGTGACTGATGGCAATGTCTGCTTTGTAGAGTTAGAAACTGTTAACACTTATAAATCTTGGTTAGAGAATGATACAGGAGAGTTGCCAGAGGAGATATGAGAGCCTCCATAGGATCTACAGTAGAAAACTCATGCTTCCATCTTCCTGGCATCTGTCAACAATAGTTAGTTGACATGAAATGTTTCGGACTGCAAAAGTACACCAAATACAAAGTTATTAGTGATGTGTAGTTGAAAATGAGCTAAAGAATAATTGAGTAGAAAAAAGTGGACACAGCAAATGCATTTTTTAAAGAACTTTAATTATGAAAAAAAGAGGGAAACTTAAGTGGAAGATTGAGGAAAATAAACAGGCTGGTTAACATTATTTGATTAGAAGGGTCACAAGTTCTAGATTTTCACATCAGAAAGGACTGACATCATGAAGAGAAGAATGGTAACTAACCAGAAGAAAGGGGATTATGAATCATGTTTTAGTGCTTGTGACCATGGATAGACACAGGAATAGGTATATATGTATGTATTTTTCTAAGACACAGGATAAAAGGAATGCTTCATACCTGTAATACACAGGAAACATTGAAGTGGGGAGAAACACATTTTTCAAATTTGAATCTTTTTTTTTTTTTTTCAAGAAAAGGGATGGGGATATCAAGAATAATTAACAAGGGATATATAAAAACTTTACTATAAAATGTAAACATGCAATGTTAAAATTATGGTGCCAGTAGTATATATTCCTAACTGATAGAATGATTTTGGATTTTTGTATGTAAAATAAAATTAGATGAAATATGAAGAAAAATGTAAACTTTAAATTGCTATGCAAAATTCTGTTTTATTTATTTTTTATATAAATCATGATATTAATTTCAGGGTATAATTTAATCTATTTGAGAGACAAATTAACATCATTGTAGCCTCAACAGTAGTTCCTTTGGGGACCTAAGTGTATTTAATCATGTGTGGCCATATAATGTACATATAATGCTTTTATGTGATGTATGTGACGTCCTTCTCTTTATGAGTGTAAAGGAATACCGCTTACGTACTGAAAATTCTTGTTTTTTTTTAAACTGAAAGCAATCATAGAAAGGAAATAGAAATAGTTTGTACATATAGAGTTCTAAGTAACTTTGTAAACATAGTTCAAGATACTGTTTCTACCCAAAGAAGTGACTCAAGAGCTATTTTGAATTATTTATGCTAACCATCTGTTCTTTGCATATCATATCTTCCACAACAGACAAATCTCAAGGCCTTCAGACTTTAGCTACTACTACTTCTAGATGAGCAGCTGTTTTCTTATCAAAAATCCATACTGAAGCTCTTTATCCTAAATCGGTGAATTTCATTAGTATCTCCAGGGCTCCAGCTGAATTAATCTATTTAAACAACATTCTCCTTAAAAACAGGTGCTTAAGTGGCTTATCCCAATTCTATCATTTTAACAATAGTACTTAGGAAATAAAAAAAAATTCACATTTTCCATGAAAACAAAATAATATTGCTTCCATTTACTACTACTTTTTGTTATGGAAACAGTACACAGTTGTCAACATATGGTATTCTCATGGTATTGCATTAATCAGAGTGGTATCAATCTAAAACGTGTCAAGTGGAATGAACTTTTTTTGCAATACTTTAATTATATTTTTTAAAAGATATATTTAAATAATAATGTTTTCTGATCACTTTATTAATGTTCTAGGGCTGCTGTAACAAAGTACTACAAACCTGTTGGCTTAAAACAATAGAAATTAATTCCTTCACAGTTCTGAGGTCAGATACTCTGGATGCTGTAGAGGAGGAGATTTCCTTGCCTCTTCCAGGTTTTGGTTGCTGCCAACCTTTCTTAAAAAGTTGTAGCTAGGGACGCCTGGGTGGCTCAGTTGGTTAAGCAGCTGCCTTCGGCTCAGGTCATGATCCCAGCGTCCTGGGATCGAGTCCCACATCGGGCTCCTTGCTCAGCGGGGAGCCTGCTTCTCCCTCTGCCTCTGCCTGCCATTCTGTCTGCCTGTGCTCCCTCTCGCTCCCTCTCTCTCTCTGATAAATAAATAAAATCTAAAAAAAAAAAAAAAAAAAAAAAAAAGTTGTAGCTGCAGCACTCCAAAATCTGTCTCTGTGGTCACATTCCTATTCCTCCTCTTCTGCATAAAAAATTTCCCTCTCCCTCTCTACTACAATATCGCTTTGATATGATATGATGGTGTTTATCACCCAGGCCAGGAATCCAGATTCATCACCTCTCTTATCAAAGGAAAAAGTCACACAACACAAATGAAAAAAGCAAGGAAGATTTTAATCAAGGCGATTATAGTAGGGGAGAGAGAGAAGCAGCTCAATTTTCCTTTAACAGAAGGTGGGAGAATTTTTAAACACTGGGTGAACTGGTGGAAAAGTACTGGAACAATCAGCGGGAAGGTTAATCACTGTTAACTGGCCATCTGTGCTTGCTGATTGTTGTTTATTGTTAGGGTCCTATCCTCCGTAGAGAATCAAAAATAGACACCTACCTTTCCTATGATACGATTTCAAAGGGATGGCTCCCAGGTTCTTGAGAAAGACATTCCTGGGTCATAAAACTATCCAGGGACTAGGATAATATTTTTATATCAAAGGGTCAGAGGAAGAATTTATAATTGCAAGTTTTCTGAAATAAATGCTGTAAACAAAGAGAGGACAGGTCTGCCTTAGTCCATTTGGGCTGCTATAACAAAAATAAGATAAACTGTGTCTTATAAATAGCAGAAGCTTATTTTTCACAGTTCTGAAACCTGAGAAGTCTAAGATCATGGTGCCAGTGGATTTGGTATCTGGAGACGGTATGCTTCCTCATTTTTAGGTTTAACGTTGAGTAAGCTGAAGGGAACATTAACGCTATCGTGGTCAATGTCAAGAACCTTAACCTAATCATGTTGGCACATATGCTTTTTCCAATTGAGATAACATTTACAGGTTCCAGGTTCTGTATGTGGATATCTTTGGGGCGCTCTTTTTTCTACCAAAATCACTGAATAAGATTGAAAACTCTCTTTATAGTCAGGGCTTTTAAAAACTCTTGGTAGCTCACATACCTGACAGGAGTAAAAGCATCAAGTAAATCCTCATAAAACCTTTGAAACCCTTTATCACTCACAGGACTAAAGCATAGAAGTTCCTGCTTAGACTTCACACGTTATTTCTTGTCTCTCCCCAAACATCCTTTTACTGTTTTTCAAGTTATTTTTCCCCTTTATTTCATATTGTAACCTCTCCTTTTCCTCTCCATTCTGATAGCTTTCTTCAAAGAAAGCCCATTAAGTTATTTCATGTCAGTCATAAGCCAGCCCACTCAGGTTTCCAGGAAAGGTAAACGGATTCTCAGATTTAAAACAATTTAAAAGTAAAACACATTAGCAATGAGAACTTTTGAGCTATCACGGATTCATTCATCTTTACGTTTTGTACAAATATTACAAAATTGACTTCAGAATAAAGCGCATAATTTTTGAGGACCACAAAGGTCAATTGTCAATTACCAAATGACAATAAAGTTTTAGAAATAAAAGTGAAAGTTGAAACAACCAACTGATCACAGAATTATTATAACAGAACATTGAAAAATCTCAGCTTCTGGCTTTCATCATTATCAGTTCTTTCTCATCTGAGTTGAAACCCTTCTTATTCACTCTGTTACCGAAATGTGCTTCTAGACACCAGCATTTATTTATTTTCCTTAAATTATTTTTATTTTAAAAAATATTTAAAAATTATTTTAAAAAAAGATTTTCTTGCAGAAAATTCGCTACTGATTCAATTTCACTTGTCTTAGAAAACGTCAGCAATGCTAACAATTCCCTTTGTTAAAAGTCTTCCCCTCCCTTGGGAAGACTATGCTGATGCCAATTGGAATCTTCAGGAGCAGGCTGTTAAGACGCCTTCCTGAGAAAGGACACATTTCTGCAGATGATATCAAATGGAATACTTTGGTACCTGTAGATGCAAAGAACATACACCAAATGGAATAACTGCTTCCTTTTTTCAATGAAATTTGTTTTAGAAACATTAATGTTGCTTATTTAGATAACAGCATTTTTAATGTTCCGTAGTGATTCAATACACTAATCAACACTACGGATTTTTATAAAGAGCAAAAGACTGATGTTCTAAAACTGTTACTTGAAATCAAACACAAAACAGTTTAAGGATTATTTTCATTTGCACTTTAAAATGTCTTAACGGGCTGGAGATATTTTTTCAAGAATAGAGAAAAAAAGCCTCTTTGTTATGTAAAACCATGTTTATAAATATTTCCTGTGAAATTTTGAATAGCAGGTCAGATAATAAGCGCATTAGGAGACCACATTTCTGTAGCTCACCTTCAGAAGAGGTTTGTAACAACAACTGGTTGTAACTTAGTGAAAAATTAAGCCAATTAGACCAATAAAAATTTAAAAAGAAAAAAAATCCTGGGGGCGCCTGGGTGGCTCAGTGGGTTAAGCCGCTGCCTTCGGCTCCGGTCATGATCTCAGGGTCCTGGGATCGAGCCCCGCATCGGGCTCTCTGCTCAGCGGGGAGCCTGCTTCCTCCTCTCTCTCTGCCTGCCTCTCTACCTACTTGTGATCTCTCTCTCTCTCTGTCAAATAAATAAATAAAATCTTTAAAAAAAAAAATCCTGAAATTTGATAAACATTATTTGGACCATTTAATTTAACTAAAATGTTACATATACTTCTATCTTTATTTTTTTAATATACTTCTATCTTTAAATCTATTTTTCCCCTTAAATATGCACTTGAGATAAATGTAAAGAAACACTGGGTCCCAAACTTGACTCCACAACTCGTAAGGATCATATAAAATATGGATGCCTGTTTTCCATCTCTAGATATTTTAATCATTATAAGATGCAACCTGAATATTGGTTATTAAAGGATCCCCGGTGATGCTTATGTGTAGCAATATTTGGGAAGAGAATTGCTGCCTGAGGGAAATAATGTGTCCTTGTTAGACCTCAATGATTGGTGGTTGATGAGTTCTCACTGTCAAGTCATGGAGGTTGCAATCTAGATATTAACTTGCCTGTTTTGTATATGCAGTTAAATGCTTTAGCTCTGGTTTCCAATCCAATTGAACTTAAAAGTAACTACGTGTTCTTTTTGCTTACAGATCACTAGATTATAGTGCCTAAAATATTTCCTATTTGCATTTAAAAATGACTTTCCATTGACGATAATACTTGCAAAATTGTGGCATCCCACCTCTATCTTTTTAGTAAAGAGAATGACTCTGTGGAAAGCAAAGTGTCCTTTCAATGTAATTAGATGGTGACCAAGTTATTTTATAAATACAGGGATCAAATCATATTCAACGCAAAGGTGATCATGTTATAATTAATGAAAAACATGTGAAAGGGCTTAGAAGTACTTTTTTTCTGTTTCTATTGCTGAAACTCAGAGTTCAGCCAAAACTCTGGGCATTATATATAAAACAAAAATGTGACTCTACAAGATGTGTGGAGAGCAGACAGGCTAGGGATCACAGGGAATGAAGAATAACAGAGACACGAGACCTATAATTTTGTTGTTTTGTCATTTTTTTTAAGACCTTATATATCAAAAACTAGACAATGAATGCTCTAGAAATCTGAAAACACTAATGTGAGCAGACAAAAGCAGTTCCAAGAAAAGACTATTCTCTCTAGGCAAAGGACCGGGAAAGGGACACTTAGAGAAAATTTTTAGACACAATTTCCCTACTCCAGCAAAACCCCCCAGAAAAATCCAAAGCCCTAACCTACCTCTGCCAACAAAGTCTATGTTGGGAATCTGGATTTCTGAACTTGCCAGACTATAATGAGTTTCTTCCAACCCTCTCTTAAGGGGGTGTTGCAAAAGACCAAATGACAAGCCCGAACTTTCAATCCTGCTGGGTAGTAATGATCACCTTCTTTTCTATGGTATCAGAGGGGGTCTAAGGGACTTTCAGAACCAAGGGAACAGCCAGGCCAAGTCCCTCAGTGTCAGGGAAGAATATGTTCAGAGTAGTAATGAGATACCTATCCCCCCTAGTAGGATTCTACCAGCAGAGGAACCATGTGAAAACTGATCTTCTACCCCTTCTAGTAATGAGAAGGACTTCTCTCCAGGAGGTTCAATGGAGGACAAGAGCAGAATTTGGACGTTTAACCTGATTTGGCATTAACTAAGTGATGCCCTTCTTCCCTGCTTGAGCAGTGTCACAAGTGACCTGCTACACATTTAAATAAGACCCGGTGGTTTCTAACACAATACCAAAAATATTCAGATTTCAATTGAAGCTACTTATCATATGAAGTATCAGGAAAATCTGAACTTGAATGAGGAAAGACCATTAGTACATAGCAACAGCCAGATGATACAGATTTATCTGACAAGGGCTTTAAAGGAACTATCACAAAAATGTTTCACTGAACAGTTATGAACATGCTTGAAACAAATGAAAAAAATACAATATCTCAGTGTGAAAAGTTAGGTCAACTGTCAAGGTAGAGGTATGTGTTCTCACAAGACTGCCCTCATTTTTTTATACCAACTGCAAGGCTGGGAGTTTTCCCAAAATACCCTCCATTTTGATAATTCACTGGAAAATCTCACAGAGGTCATTGAAAGCTCTTATACTCATAGTTATACTTTATTACAAGAAAAAGATATAGATTAGTCAGCCAGGAGAAATGTGAATAGGGCAAAGTCCAAAGGAATGATCAAACTTGGAATTTCTGTTTTTCTTTCTACATCAAGTCATGATGTTTTACTTTCCTGACATTGATTTGTGACAATATGTGTAGTGTGTTACTAACCAGGGAAACTCAACTGAGCTTCTGTGTCCACAGTTTTTATTGAGGTTCTATCATATGGGCATAATTGTTTGATGGCCCATGCCATTGATCTCAGTCCCCAGGTCAACTGAAACTGTGTGACCCAAAGCTTCAAGCTTCAACACCTCATCACATTGTCAGTCATTCTGGTGTGGTCAGCTCCCATCTTAACTATTATCTGGTGTGGCCAGCACCCTCCCTAAATAACAAATAGACATAATTCAAGGTCCCAAGGAAAAGAAAGACACTGCCTTCAGGCATGGCAGATATTTCCTCCCAGGAGCTGAGAGCAAAGACCAGACCTCTTTTTGGCAAATATAAATGTTTTGTGATATACTTTGGGAAAAAAAAAAAGTTATAGGGAAGACCATATGAAAATTTTAGAAGTGAAATATAACTAAAACAAAATACTTGGTGGATGGATTCAATAACAGAATCAATGAATTGGAGGCTAAAACAATGTAAATTACCAAATCTGGACAACAGAGATAAATAAACTTGAAAAAAAATGCAAAAAACAAACAAAGAATATAGAGCTTCAAGGAACTGTGGTACTCTAACAAAAGATCTAACTTTCCAGTCTTCCGAATCTTACAAAAAGAGGACAAAGAAAGAGAGGGCAAAAAATTATTCAAAGACATTGTAGCTGAAATTTTTCTAAAATTGGCAAAAGCCACAACACCTACAAGCTTAAGAAGTTGAAAAAACCTCAAACAGATGGACACAAAAAAATCCACATTAAGACACATCACTTTCAAACTTCTGAATACTATGGATAAAGAAAAATAGCATTGAAAATAATGCAAAATAACACTATACTTCTAAGGATACTTGGTTTGAATGACTTCTAATAAGAAACTACGGAAGCCAGAGGAAGTGACACTGTTTTTCAACTGTTGATAGAAAAGAAATGTTAAGCAAGAATCAACATCCTTGAAAAATATCCTTCAGGGATTAAGGAAATGATAAGACATTCTCAGGCAAAGAAAAACATAGACAAATTTTCACCAAACCACCAACCCTAAAGTGATGGCTAAAGAAGTTTTTTAAACAGAAAAGAAGCAATAAAACAGAAGAATCAACACATCAAGAAGGAAAAAGAATAACAGAAACAGTAAATGTACAGGTAAATAGAGATACAATAGACTTTTCTTCTTGAGTTTTCTAAGTCATATTTGATAGCCAAAGGAGGGAAAACTGTACTACTGTCTGATGTGGTTCTCCATGTATGTAGAAAAAATATTTAAGGCAATTATATTACAAATGGAGAGGAGAAAAAGGACTTAAAGGAGATAGGGTAGTGTCTCTACACATTATTCAAACTGGCAAACCTCTGCACTGGCATACTGGGATAAGTTATGTGTGTGTGATGTATACCTATCACAACTATTTAAAATGGACCTATACAAAGAGAACCATTCAAATACTTATAGATAATATTAAATTCTAAGAATGCACAGAATGGCAGAAAAAAAGAAAACAAAAGAAAAATGCGGAACAAAAAGGAACAAAAAAAAACCAACAAAACAATGGGAGAGTTCAGCTTTCACATATCATCAATAATGTCACAAAATGTAAATCATTTACTATACTTATGTTAGACAAAAATTGTATTCAACCATAATGTCTCTCATTAGGTAAATGGTTGAAAAATCTGCGGAGGATATATACCATGCACTTCGACTCACTAATAAAAAAGAATGAATAGTGGCATTGGTACACACAATAATCTGGATAAATTTCAAGGGCATTTTGCCAAATGAAAAAAAGACAGACACTCTCAGTAGATCACATATTACCTAATTCCGTTTGTGTAACAGTTTCAAAATTAAAAAAAAAAAAAAGTAGAGATGGAAAATTAATTACTACTTGCCAGGAGTTAGGGATGGTCAGAGGAAGAGGGACTGGTTGACTACAAAGGGGTAGAAGCAGGAATATCTTTGCAGTGAGAGAATAGTGCTCTGGATCTTGACTATGGTGGGAATTAATATATCTACATTTAAAATAAAATAACATAGAATGTACACATCCAATGTACCACTGTCAATTTCCTGGTTTTGATATCGTGTTATGTTGGTATAAGATGTACTCATTAAGAGAAACTGAATCAAAGATACACATGATTATGTCTGTACTAATTTTATAGCTTCCTGCAAATTTTTATTTTGAAATAAAAAATAAGGTGTGCTTTGGGCATCTGGGTGGCTAAGCTGGTTAAGCGTCTGCCTTCAGCTCAGGTCATGATTCTGGACTCCTGCATGGAGACTCACTTCCAACTCAGCGGGAAGTCTGCTTCTTCCTCTCCCTCTGCCCCTCCCCCTGCTCCTTCTCTCTCTCTCTCTCTCTCAAATAAAATAGAAATAAACACATGAATAAATAAATAAATAAGGGGTGCATAGCACTAAATAATGGTATGCTAAATAAAGTTTACCTTCTATTTAAAGAACACAGCTAATAACTTCTAAAGTCCCTGAAAACCCAGTTGGAGTTAAAATCTGGTGATTTTGAGTTAATTATACATGATTTATTAAGTATTTTCACATACTAACTCATTTAAACATCACAAATCCTCCTCAGGTGCTACTGTTATTACTTGTGAGAATATTTAACTTTGCTGGATTTCTTACCTGGTTCTGCAAAAATTCTTAGTCTCTTAAAAATATATTCACATACTATAAGAATTAGATTATTTTCCCCTGATTCAGAAGCTAATTGCTCTGATCTGAAATGTTAATAAAACTTTAACACCCTAAGAGGGCCAAGTGGTTACAACCCACGCTGAGTTTCTTGCTTACACCCCAAAGTTCCAGGAAAACAGCAGAGACTATCTCCCTACATATGAACATTTCAAGGAGGGATGAAGATCCAGAATTTGCAGACAATAATGCAAAATTTGCAAAGCACGGAGCTATCTGACTCACAGACAGATTTTACCTACACAATAGCACTGAAGTTCAGATTCAACCCCATTTGATCCCAAGATATTTTCAGGTAGGGAAGTGGACAGGACAGCTGCCTTCTTGTCTATGTGAACAGAAAAGATAATATTTCCTGGACCTTGGTCAGGCTACTTGTGGAGAAAAAAATATCAATATCACCTTCATCATGTCACTCCATGTCATTCCAGAGGTAAGGACTAGGACAAAGGGGGCAGACACATCATTATTTACTGTGAGGTATTTCATAAGAAATCTGTCTTTGAACCAGAACACCTCATGTGCTCATGTAGGATAAAATTAATAACAATGAATGTTGCAAATACAACATTCCTGCACTTTACAGAATAGGATCCTGTGTCATAGATATGTTAAATAACCTTCCCCAAGGTCATAGGGTCTCAGGAGGACAGTGTGGGAACCAAAGCCTAAATAGACTGCTCCAGAGTCTGTTCTTAGAGCTGCTCTTCTGTAGTGGAGAAAGCAGCAATTTAATTTAACATGATCACAAACTAATATTAGATAAGATTTCCTGTGTCTTTCTCACAGTAGATCTACTTTGCTAGAAAAATGATTCACATTGTATGCAAAGCAAATTTTATCTTGTTTTCATTGAGCAATTCCTTGGGGAATTTTTAATTGGATTGATGAAAATTCAGGATTCCTTTAAATAATTTAAAATAGGCATATTAATAATTACCACTTTTTTTTGTCAAGAATAGGGACTGGGTTAAGAGTATAGACGAAAAGGAATGTCAAGACCGGTATTTCCATGGCTGTTTGGAGACCTGGGAATATCACATTTAAGATTACAAACAGTCTCTGGGAGTTCTCAATATAATTATGTTTTCCTTATTATTTTGCAAGCGTGTTAATTGCCTACTAGTAATTAAGTTCCCATGTGACTGTCAAGAAATGTAATCAATAGTAAGAGCAGAGGGACCAAGCTGTCGTGGCTTCTGTGACCAATATCCTCTTCTCATCCCTGGCAAGGTGTTTCTTTTTAATAAAATGAACAGGTGCAAATGTTCGAGGTTACTCCAGAAAGCCACCAGCTAAATCAGTTCATCTCATACTTCTGAAATTAAAATGTAGCCAATCAGAACTTTGAAATATAATTGCCTCATTTTCAAACTTAAATACATTATGAGCCTCCTGCTAGTGTTGCACCTGGCAAATCTACTTATTAAAGTCATGAAGGGAAGAATTTGCTGAGACATTTTAAATATTATGCTGACATTGTAATAAAAGAAAGGAGGAAGGTAAGTATGATCTAATTCTACTGATGTCTGCCCAGTTTGGCATATAGTGTTATTCCTGTGAAGTTGATAACCAACTATCAATCATGGAAATATTTCAAACAACTTTGTACTAAGAAAAACAAGGTAAATTTATGTATATTACCTCCTTTATATGTTTTCAAATGTCCTTGACTTGTTTCATTACTCAGATACTGTTTTATAGTGTAATTCACCCAATTTGCTTAATATTCTTTTTTTTTAAAGCAGATCTGTTTTCCTTCAATGCCATAGTGCTGTTTATAAACACTATGTGAGTTAACAGGTAGGGTTTGTAAGGAAGATTAAATTCAATCTCTGTCACTGCGCTGGCAAAACTATCACAGGCGTTCTGAGATGTGATTAATCTTCATCAGCAGGCAAAGAAGATACAGAATCAGTGTTAAGATTTTTGCCATCAGTATTTTAACC